>NC_134358.1:356864287-356909287 GCF_048569485.1 Anomaloglossus baeobatrachus | reverse complement strand
TGCATTATACATGGAGGCCTGGAGAGGCTGCATTATACATGGAGGCCTGGAGAGGCTGCATTATACATGGAGGCCTGGAGAGGCTGCATTATACATGGAGGCCTGGAGAGGCTGCATTATACATGGAGGCCTGGAGAGGCTAGCTGCTATGTTACACATGGAGGCCTGGAGAGTCTGGCTGCTATATTATACATGGAGGCCTGGGGAGGCTGGCTGTATTACTATACATGGAGGCCTGGGAAGCTGGATGAATTATTACCCATGGACTGGCGAGGCTGGCTCTATTATTATAGATGGAGGTCTGGGGAGGCTGGCTGCATTATTATACATGGCGGCCTCGGGGGGCTGGCTGCTATATTATACATGGAGGCCTGGAGAGGCTGGCTGCTATTTTATACATGGACGCCTGGGGAGGCTGGCTGTATTATTATACATGGAGGACTGGGGAGGCTGGCTGTATTACTATAGATGAAGGTCTGGAGAGGCTGGCTGCTATATTATACATGGAGGCCTGGGGAGGCTGGCTGCATTATTATACATGGAGGCCTGGGGAGGCTGGCTGCATTATTATACATGGAGGCCTGGGTAGGCTGGCTGCATTATTATATATGGAGGTCTGGGGGGGCTGCATAATACAAATTGAAGGACACCTTATACATGGAATATAGGGGTGCATTATGCATGGAGGAGTATGGGGCTCCATAATACAATAAGTAGATTTTGGGTACTCACCGTAAAATCTCTTTCTTGGAGCCTTCATTGGGGGACACAGGAAACCATGAGTGTATGCTGCTGGGACTAGGAGGTGACACTATGCAAATAAGAAAGTTAACTCCTCCCACGTAGTATACACCCACTGACCGTAGCTGAGGAGATCAGTTTGTGTAAAAGCAGTACGAGGAGAAGCTTGAAAACCAGAACATTCCGGATCCATTGAAGTCTTAGAAAAGGGCGGGTGCTGTGTCCCCCAATGAAGGCTCCAAGAAAGAGATTTTACGGTGAGTACCCAAAATCTACTTTTCTCTATCGCTTCATTGGGGGACACAGGAAACCATGGGACGTCCTAAAGCAGTCCCCAAGGGTGGGAAGAGAAAAACCCGAAAACAGGGTTAGCAGAGACAAGATTCTTTGACCGGAACCTGGACCTAGACCCCGTAAGGAACCCCTACCCGGTCAGGGGCCGAAGTACAGGAGAAGAGTTAGAGTACTTAGGGAGTACTAAGAACTAGTGTAAAATACATGGGGAATAGGATGATCAGGAGAAACTGCATCCTCTGAGGTCTGTACCTAAGAAAGCTAAGGAGCTAAGGCGACTGACAGCAATAGGTCGAGCTAAGAAGAAAAAACCCGACAGGCCCTGGAACTACGTTTAAGGGGGGAAGAATGAGCGAAGAACTAGGGCACCTGGTAGAAGTAGGTGCCAGGTAAGCGGAGGCCAAAGGAGCCTTGGCCCATTATTGCCGCAGGATGACTAGACGGGAAACTGAACGCCTAAGAGGGTGCAACGGAGTCGAGATACTCGAGAAAAGTGTAAGGGGATTCCGCCATAGGGGAACCTGACATGTTGATTCTACAGCACCTGAGAGAAGTGATCTGACTCTAGTGGACGAACCAGCCTGCAGGCGGGGAAAAAAATATGGGAGACAATTCCCCTGTGTATGGAAGGGGTCCAGAGAACCTGTGAGGTTCGGAGAAAAATGACAAGGTTAAGGAGCCAAAGGAATTCCAAGAACCAATTCTCACTATGACGTGACGGACAGGAGAAGGGAGTGCTAGCATCTATAATGACGTGACTGGGAAACTCGAACCCTGGGATCGGGTACTGGGTGACCCTTGCGGTGAATTATGAGAAGGAGAACCCCCATGGGGGAGGGCTCCTGTGAATGACACGTATGGTGTGAGTTAGGAGATGGCTGCAGATCGCCGAGAAGTGAACTGGCCAGGGAGTTCTGGCTTACCTTCAGGTTACCTGAATGAGTAGGCTGAAGCAGGAGAAAACCCCCGGGTCACTGGGAAGCGACCTGATGACAGTTGCTGCCGTACCACGTTAGGGGTTCATGGAGACCACAGTCCTCGCCTCAGTCGAAGAAGAAGGAGATACCTGACCCGCCAGGTGAGATAGTACGTTTGACTCGCTGGGTCGTAAGCGGGGAACACCTACCTGTTACGGAATCCAGCATCTGGTCTGGAGAACACTAGCCCCTTAGATAGCGGACAGGATCATCGATCTTGAATACTGGCACTGAAAGTGGCAGTTGCTGCCGTACCTGAGACCACAATCCTCGCTTCAGTCAGAGATGAAGGAGATACCTGACCCGCCAGGTGAGGTATTACGCTTGACTCGCTGGGTAGTGAGCAGGGCAACACATACCTGTTACGGTAACCAGCTTCTGATCAGGAGAAAAGCTAGTCCCTTGGATAGTGGGCAGGATCAGTGATCTTCAATCCTGGTACTGAATGCGACAGCTGCTGGCGGGCCGCCTCATGGGGCAGTGCTGGATGGAGCTCTCGCCTAGGTCGAAGATGAGCGGAATGCTGAACAAGGCACTCAAGCCTGCTGCTGTATCCGGCTTCTGGTGCTGATAAGTGCTGGCCCATAGGTAAGTGGGCAGGCTCCCCAAATCACTCTCACGCTGTAGTAGACAGGGTTATATAGAAACACTGCACACAATATATAGAGGGTACGTTTCAGAAATACTAGCACACCGGATGGTGGGTAGGTGGATAGAGAAAACACTGGCTAGTGGATACTGGCACCTTGGTAGATGGGCCGACATATAGAGACACTGGTACACAGGCAAGCGGACAGGTCTATGGAACCCTCAATCAGAATGGTGGACGGGTTGATAGAAAAAAAGCCTTTAGCACACTGAAATTGACAGGTGCACATAGAGACCTGACACCCTAAACAGTGGGAAGGTTCACACAACGCTGTTACAGTGGTGTAGACAGGTGCGTATGGAAACCCTGTTACACTGAGTAGTGTAAGGGCTTGTGAAAACCCTGATACACCAAAGCAAACAAATGTATGTGGAAACGCTGGCCCACGGAATAGCGGGCAGGATCCTCAAAGCACCTGTGTATGGGAACATCAGGCCTGACGCAGACAGTGGCACACTGAGAAGTGAACAGGTACAGGGAAACGTTGGCACACAGGAGCAGGACAGTGACTAGAGAAACGCTGGCCCACTGGATTTTTTTTGCAACATAGAAGCGGTTATATACAGGTTACAGGTATGTGTGCTCTATTATGGTTCTGCTTTTAACTTTATCTAGGAGGCCGCATGGCACATGAAATACAGAATGTAGAGTAGGACCCCCCTATTGAGATTTGCCGTGACGTTGGCAGGGGTGGCTCAAAAAATTGATCAATTATTTGCTAAAAATCTCATTTTTTTTATTGTAGTACAGTTGGAATACATCTGTGAATTTTCACTTTTTATATTATGCATGCCAATTTCAGATCGTGCTGGCTCCCCTCTCTCTCTGTTTGGTCGTAGTTATGCTACAAATTCTGGTGGCCGGTCACCACCATGCCATGCACGCCTGATTTTGGTTTGCTATGTATTCCTCCTGTTGGTAGCTGTTCAGATTCAGTTACCTCACCCCTTTCCACAGGCAATGCTAATTAAGCACCATCTTGGATCTGGTCCGCCTTTATCAATGGTTGCTCTCTGGCACTGGGAGGATCAGTTCTGATATATTCCTGGTATGGTGCAGAGCTTGCTCCACATGCTGGGACCTGGGCTGGTCTCTATCCACAAGTGCCTTTTTTGCAACATAGAAGCGGTTATATACAGGTTACAGGTATGTGTGCTCTATTATGGTTCTGCTTTTAACTTTATCTAGGAGGCCGCATGGCACATGAAATACAGAATGTAGAGTAGGACCCCCCTATTGAGATTTGCCGTGACGTTGGCAGGGGTGGCTCAAAAAATTGATCAATTATTTGCTAAAAATCTCATTTTTTTTATTGTAGTACAGTTGGAATAAATCTGTGAATTTTCACTTTTTATATTATGCATGCCAATTTCAGATCGTGCTGGCTCCCCTCTCTCTCTGTTTGGTCGTAGTTATGCTACAAATTCTGGTGGCCGGTCACCACCATGCCATGCACGCCTGATTTTGGTTTGCTATGTATTCCTCCTGTTGGTAGCTGTTCAGATTCAGTTACCTCACCCCTTTCCACAGGCAATGCTAATTAAGCACCATCTTGGATCTGGTCCGCCTTTATCAATGGTTGCTCTCTGGCACTGGGAGGATCAGTTCTGATATATTCCTGGTATGGTGCAGAGCTTGCTCCACATGCTGGGACCTGGGCTGGTCTCTATCCACAAGTGCCTTTTTTGCAACATAGAAGCGGTTATATACAGGTTACAGGTATGTGTGCTCTATTATGGTTCTGCTTTTAACTTTATCTAGGAGGCCGCATGGCACATGAAATACAGAATGTAGAGTAGGACCCCCCTATTGAGATTTGCCGTGACGTTGGCAGGGGTGGCTCAAAAAATTGATCAATTATTTGCTAAAAATCTCATTTTTTTTATTGTAGTACAGTTGGAATAAATCTGTGAATTTTCACTTTTTATATTATGCATGCCAATTTCAGATCGTGCTGGCTCCCCTCTCTCTCTGGATAGTGGACAAGTAGGAGACTAGCACACCGATGAAAACTAGTACATAAAGAAACCCAGGCACACTGGTGTCACTTGCGCACAGGTAGAGACTAGTGTAGAGAAAAAAGGCAACTGCGCACTGTAACCGTCAGGTGGCACGCAGAGACACTGACACGTGGGACAGAGGACCGGTACATGAATACACAGGGCGTAAGCATGGAACCCACGTGAAAAAAAATGACCGGTTCACGGAGACACTGGAACGATCACGGAAAGGACAAGTCATGGACCGCCGGGTAACAACGTGTGTAGCGAGATGTGAACTTCTGATTGCTGGGTAGAGCGCAATAATCTATCCGTAACCTGACGGATAACCAGGTGTAAGGACAGTACTCTGGGGAGTATTTAGAATGCTGTAGTGACATCCGTAATTTGTGCCACAGGCGCATAATACCGCTGGACACCTAGGATTAGTAATTAGTGCTACCGGCGGTAATATCTGGGAGACAGAATGGTAAACTGACGATGAACACCCAGAAATCAGGAGCACATCTGGGCTAGGAAGGATGTGTGTACAAAACAAGACAGAAGACAATAAAATTGTGCGACATACGGCTGCTTCACAAAGCGGTATCCTAGTGAATGGGCCCTGTCCCCTCACCAACAGGACTGCATGTTCAGGGAGAACAGTACCCTGGAGAATGAGCCCTGAGGGGGAGTCAGGTGCCTGTTGGAGGGCTCAGATATGGCGCACTGACTGCTGCAAGATCGCTGACAGACTCCGAGGTCAGGGGAGCAGGGACCTAATCACTGTCAGAGGGGAGCGCTGGGTCCAGCACTGCCTGCGGGTGAGCGTAGCGTCGCAAACCTGCGGCAGTGGTGGCGCAGACAGTCTGGGAAGGGAGAGTCGCGGCGTTGCCAGGAACGCTTATCCGGTCGGTGGAGTGGGCCTGGTGGCGGCGCAAGCAGCGCTCACCCTGGCGGAGCACGGGCGTGGCGGCAACGCCGGTGGCTGCAGGGTCGACCTACCCGGGCGGAGGAGGTCGAAGTTCGCGGCGGCGGCAGCGCCGCTTACCCGGAGGGAAGGGCCGGTGAAGGCGCAGGGATGACGCGCGCCGGGGATTGGCGCCCGGAAATGACGTCAGACGCCGGGAGGAGGACTGAGGCCGCGCGAGGGGAAAAGAGGCGGGATATTTGAAAAACCCGCGCGCGCGGACAGAATAGCGGCTGGGGGCGTAGCCTGGAGGGCGCGCTGATACTGAGCGGGCCGCAAAGCCGGGGGCTAAATTTTGAAGGTAGGCCGCCGGAGGGGGACGCTGAGTCGCAATGGAGCCGGGGGCTAAAGTTTAAGGGGAGGCTACCGGGAAGGGGGGGGGGGGGGGAGACGCCGGGTAGTGGACGCCACGGCAGGGGTGCCGATCGGGGGAGCGCAGGGAGCAGGGCTGTGGAGTCGGTAAGCCAAACCTTCGACTCAGACTCCGACTCCTCAATTTCTCTTGCACAGACTCAGACTCCGGCTCCGGCTCCGGCTCCTACATATATTGCTTATAGTTAGGTGAAAAATTTATTGTAGTACATGAACATGTGTATGTGAACATCAGACATTTAATTATTTTTATGATACAATAATCAAGATATTTGGATAGAACATAAAATATATTTATTGGAATACAACTTTAGAACACAAAACTAATAAATTGTAAATATGTAATACACTATGTAATATACAGTAGATTACATATATCTTGTGTGTGTGTGTATGTATATATATATATATATATATAATATATATATATATATATATATATATATATATATATATATATATATCTATATATATATATATATAATTTTTTACATATTGTATCATCATCATAGTTTTTAAGGTTGAAGGGAGACTCTAAGTCCATCTAGTTCAACCCGTAGCCTAACATGTTGATCCAGAGGAAGGCAAAAAAAAACCCAATGTGGCAAACAAGTTCCAATGGGGAAAAAATTTCCTTCCTGACTCCACATCCGGCAATCAGACTAGTTCCCTGGATCAATACCCTGTCATAAAATCTAATATACATAACTGGTAATATTAAATTTTTCAAGAAAGGCATCCAGGCTCTGCTTAAATGTTAGTAGTGAATCACTCATTACAACATCATGCGGCAGAGAGTTCCATAGTCTCACTGCTTGTACAGTAAAGAATCCTCGTCTGTGATTATGATTAAACCTTCTTTCCTCAAGACGTAGCGGATGCCCCCGTGTTCCAGTCGCAGGCCTAGGTGTAAAAAGATCTTTGGAAAGGTCTCTGTACTGTCCCCTCATATATTTATACATTGTGATTAGATCCCCCCTAAGCCTTCGTTTTTCCAAACTAAATAACCCCAAGTTTAATAACCTGTCTTGGTATTGCAGCCCACCCATTCCTCTAATAATCTTGGTGGCTCTTCTCTGCACCCTCTCCAGTTCAGCTATGTCCTTCTTATATATCGGTGACCAGAATTGTACACAGTATTCTAAGTGCGGTCGCACTAGTGACTTGTACAGAGGTAGAACTATATTTTTTTCATGAACACTTATACCTCTTTTAATACATCCCATTATTTTATTAGCCCTGGCAGCAGCTGCCTGACACTGTCCACTAAAGTGAAGTTTACCATCCACCCATACACCCAAGTCTTTTTGTATTACACATTTACAATTTATTAGTTTTTTGTGTTCTAAAGTTGTATTCCAATAAATATTTTATGTTCTATCCAAATATCTTGGTTATTGTATCATAAAAATAATTAAATGTCTGATGTTCACAGTAAATTTTTCACTTAAATATAAGCATTATACTAAATATTCTTTAGTAAAATATTCAGCACATTCTGCATTGCACTACGGTCCCCAATTTATTATATATTCTAGGAGTCGGAGTCGGTGCATTTTATACCGACTCCGACTCCACCAAAATGAGCTCCCACTCCGACTCCGACTCAGACTCCACAGCCCTGGCAGGGAGGCCACGCTACAGGAAGCTACGGGGGGCCTAGGTGGGGCTCCAAGGGAGATATGGGACCCCCTGACCCAAATGGTGAAGGGGCAGGAGATTATGTAGACGGGATCCCTCCCCCCCATAACCCGGGACGGGGGAGTGCAGAGTACTTACCCTGAGGTCCCGGCTTGTCTTGAGGTGATCCTGGATGCATCCTGGGAGGCGAGTGAAGACATCTTGACAGTCGTCCCGGGGATAGGGGAGACCGGAAGAGTACCTCTCCATCCTAGGTACGGTCTTCGTCCTCCTACCCCCCAATCAGGCTCGGGAGCGAGAGAGTTTTTGGGGAGGGGGGCAAGGACCATCTGTGCGGATGCCCCCCAAACCGCTTGAAAGTGTTAGGGGGGTAGGGTCCTGCCAGACAGACAAGGAGGACAACGGAAGTGGCGGACGGACCCCACTTCTGTGCGACCGGTCTCTATGTGGGAGAGCAGGGTGAGCGATTACACCCTGTCGCCCGAAGAGCTGTGTCTGAAAAACAAAGGAAAAAGATTAATAAAACACAACAATACAAACCTGAGGGGCTGAGAGCAGCCCCTGCGTGTCCAACCTCCTCGGACACTAAGCAAAAACTGATCTCCTCAGCTCCAGTCAGTGGGTGTATACTACGTGGGAGGAGTTAACTTTGTTATTTGCATAGTGTCACCTCCTAGTCCCAGCAGCATACACCCATCGTTTCCTGTGTCCCCCAATGAAGCGATAGAGAAATGAAGTTTTATGGGGTTGCGTTATAATATATATAGGACTATGGGGGCTACATTATAATACATGGAGGACTATGGAGCCTACCTTATTCATGGACTATGGGGGTGCATTATAACACATTGGGGACTATGTGGTGCAGTATAATATATGGAGAACTATGAGAAATTCATTATAATAATTGGAGGGCTATGAGGGCTACTTTATACATGGAGGACTATAGGGCTGCATTATAATATATGGAGGACTATGTGGTGCAGTATAATATTTGGAGAACTATGGGGTGAATTATAATATATGGAGAACTATGGGGTGAATTATAATATATGGAGAACTACGGGGTGAATTATAATACATGGAGAACTATGAGAAATTCATGATAATAATTGAAGGGCTACTTTATACATGGAGGATTATGGGGGTGCATTATAATAAATGGAGGACTATGTGGTGCAGTATTATATATTGCGTACTATGGGGTGAATTATAATGCATGGAGAACTATGAAATGCATTATAATACATAGAGGACTATGGAAGTGTATTCTAATATATGAAGGGTTATGTGGGACCCTTTATACTATTTGGAAGGCTATGTGGGGGCCATTATTGTATTTGGAGAACTATATACAAGTGGGACAAAGATACAATCAGGGGATGGGAACGTTTTGTGCTGAGGGAAAAAGGCTCTTTCCCTCAGCACCCAGCTTTCCCATTCTCTGCTATAATCTTCTCTCAGCACCCAGCTTTCCCATGCTCTGATATGGGAAAGGTGGTTGCTTAGGGAAAGATTAACAACAAAGGTCTGAAATTAATATTCACTGCTAATAAAATTCAAAACAACATTTGAGGAGCAAGGATTGTCCACAAAAAAACAGTGATTTCAATAAGTTTTATTTCTGAATAATTCATAAAAATATGCATATCAATGTTAAAATCAATAATAATAATAATGATGCTTCAACATGAGGGACGATATATAAGCAAAAATATAAAAATAACTATAAGACGTGCACCAAAGTATATACAAAGCCGAACTGTTTATCAAATTTAGATTAAACAACATAAAACAATGTATTCCAAATTTTTATATATATACAGGTTAAATATCCTTATTAAAATCTTCATGCGCTTATGAAAAAATAATTACTACTTTTTTTTAAAAAAATTTTATAGGCCGATGGATAAGAAACATCTACGTGTGACTTTATAAAAATTAATAATAATATTCAAGGTAAAATAGTGTGTGAATCATGTAAAAATTAAGAACACACAATGTGCATAAGGCTATATTACTCAAAAAATTATTGTGAAAATAGGGGTGAAACAATCACTGAAAAAATCAAAAATAAAAGTAAAAAACAAGATGCAATGTGCAAAGTGCTAATTTATGATAGTCACATGAAAATGTAAGACTAAAGCCTAATTCAGTAAAGATCTTTAAATATAAGCACAATAATGACCAAAAAGTCTCAAAATACAGAGTGTAATATACAGACCTGCAATTTAAATCGCATGAAAGTTGTAAGAAGGAAAGGAACTAATTAGCCAAAATACCTTTAAAAATATTCAAGCCAAATAGCAAAAACCGATCTCAATAAGAAAAAAGAGCAGAATAGAAAGAAATATTCAGCTGTATATTACAAAATAATAAGCAGAAAAAGTTGTTAAATAAGGTGCCAAAGTGCTTACCAGTATATAAATATATATACACAAGCTGTCAGCTACAAAGTCTCAGACAAGGTAAATAGCAAAGCACAGTATAGTGTTCAGCTATTTAGCTGAATATAGCAAAGTTGCTTGACTAAAAAGAAAAAGTGCTAACGTGCTTATAAGTGTACTTACATATAAAACTATCAGCTCCAGAGTCACAAATGAATATAAGGTGTCAGGAAAAAATATACAGAAAAATACGGCTTAGTGTTCAGCTATTCAGCTGCATATAGCAAGGTTAAAAAAGTGCTAATGTGCTTACAAGTGCATATGCATACACAGGCTGTCAGCTCCGAGATCAGGAATAAAGATAAAGATAAAGATAAACAACAAGATATGGCCAAGTGTTCAGGAAAGAAGGTGCTAAAGTGCTTAAAAGTAATAGTAATGGTAATTACCAAAAGTGCATGTGCTATACTGTCCCTCTACTCCGACGTACGTTTCCAGTATTCTTCCTCAGGGAGCTTAGGGAAAGATGTATAGCAGAGCATGGGAAAGCTGGATGCAGAGGACAAGATGGATATCAGAACATACGAAAGTTGGGTGCTGATAGAGGGATCATGGGAAATCTGGGTGCTGTGGGTAAGTGCCAAGTGTCAGCATCATTATCCCGTACCCCACGTGTCGATGTTTGTGGAGGGGGGGCCAAGTCTGAACTTTGCACCGGGGCCCATCAAGCTCTAGTAACGCCACTGGTTTGTAGTATGCAGTACCCGTAGTTTCCACAAAAAATTTCAAATATTAATCTGACCACAGAAGAGTTTTCCATTTTGCCTCAATCCATTTCAAATGAGCTGTGGCCCAGGGAAGATGGAAGTGTTTCTGGATTTTGTAGATATGTGGCTTCTTCTTTGCATGGAAGAGCTTTAAACTTGCATTTGTAGATTCCACAACAAACTGTGTTCAAGGAATGATTTCTGGAAGTATTCCTTAGCCCATGCAGCGATTTGCACAACTGAATCACACCTGTTTTTTTTTTAAAAAAAAAAAAAAAACAAACCCACAACAACCTAGGGGCCTGTAGATCAGAGGCATCAAATACTGTTGATCAGTCCTGTTACATATGGATTAAGTCATAATATCTAAACTGTTTGATATTATGTACTATAGATGGGCAGATATTCAAAGTCGTTGCAATTTTACATTAAGTACATTTTTGTGAAATTGTTCCACGATTTTTAGATGCAGTTGTTCATAGCCTGGTGAACCTCTGACATCCTTTGCTTCTGAGACACTATGCCTCTCTAAGGCAGGTTTCACACCTGCGTTCAGCGCAATCCGCCGCTATGGAGAATAGAGCAGTCCGTTAACGCACTGCGCTATTCTCCATAGAATTGTATGGACGACACACTGTAACGCAAGTGTCTGCATTGCATCAGCTGCACGACGCAGCGCCGTTATTTTGACACTGCGTCGGGCGAAAGGAACGCTGCATGTAGCGTTTTTTGTGTCGCTAAAATAGCACACCTTGACGGATTCTGTTGGAATCCGCCACGGTGTCTAATGATTGTCTATGGTGGCATATTCCGACGCTATGCACTAAGCGGCGGAATCCGCTGACTGATTCCGTTCATGTTCTACTAAGCATGCTCAGCATGTCCAGCAGAACGATCAAAACCGTTTAAAATCACTCCTGGTCTCTCTCCCCCCTCTCTCATACTCACTGATCAAGGGCGCGACGCTGCACAGTTGTCACAAAGCTCCGGCGGCTTTTCCTCTTTTAAAAAAGCCGGCCGCTCATTATTCCATCTAGTATTCACTGCTTCCTCCGCCTAATGGCGCCTATGATTGGTTGCAGT
Organism: Anomaloglossus baeobatrachus; assembly: GCF_048569485.1. NCBI lineage: Eukaryota > Metazoa > Chordata > Amphibia > Anura > Aromobatidae > Anomaloglossus > Anomaloglossus baeobatrachus. Next base: position 356,897,427 of record NC_134358.1, on the reverse strand, counting down.
CAAACCCGCCCCCACGCTGAGTGACAGCTGTCTCACTGCAACCAATCACAGCAGGCAGTGGGCGGTCTATATCGTGCAGTACAATAAGTAATTGAAAAAAAAAAAAGGCGTGCGGACCCCCCTAATTTTTATACCAGCCAATGTAAAGTCACAAGGCTGAAGGCTGATATTCTCAGGATGGGGAGCCCCACGTTATGGGAATCCCCCCAGCCTAACAATATCAGCCAGCAGTCGCCCGAAATTGCCGCATCCATTAGATGCGACAGTCCCGGGACTCTACCCGGCTCATCCCGAATTGCCCTGGTGTGGTGGCAATCGAGGTAATAAGGAGTTAATGGCAGCAGCCCATAGCTACCACTAAGTCCTAGGTTAATCATGGCAGGCGTCTATGAGACACCAACAATGATTAACCTGTAAGTGAAAGTAAATAAACACATACACCCGAAAAAATACTTTATTTGGAATAAAAGATAAAAAAAACACCCTCTTTCACCACTTTATTAATCCCCAAATACCCCTCCAGGTCCGGCGTAATCCACACGAGGTCCCGCGACACATCAGCTCTGCTACATGATTCTGACAGGAGCGGCTGTAGAACACCGCCGCTCTCTGTCAGCTCCAAGCAACAACTGAGTGAGTCGTGCTGTCAGCGGGGACGTCACTGTGTGTGTGTGTGATGACGGATGCGGTAGTGCCTGCGTGTGTGCGGTTATGATGGGGGTGGTAGTGCCAGGGTCTGTGTGGTGATGGTAGTGCAGGATATGGTCTGTGATGGTGATGAGAGATGTGCAGAGGTGTAGAGTGATGCTGGATAGATGCGGTGTGTGCAGGGATATGATGGGCGGTAGGCCTGGGTGTGTGCGGTGATTATGATGAGTGAGGTAGTGTCTTTTATTATCCTAGTCATCATCATCTATCATGAGTGCGGTAGTGCCGGGGGTTGCGGGGATGATTATGAGTGCGGTAGTGCCGGTGTGTGTGCAGTGATGATGATGATTATGAGGAGTGCGGTAGTGCCGGGGTGTGTGCAGTGATGATGATGGGTGCGGTAGTGCCGGGGTGTGTGCAGTGATGATGATGGGTGCGGTAGTGCCAGGGTGTGTGCAGTGATGATGATGAGTGTGGTAGTGCCGGGGTGTGTGCAGTGATGATCAGGGGCATAACGACCGCGGTCGCAGAGGTCGCCACTGCAACCGGGCCCGCAGGATTATAGGGGCCCGGCAGCTGCTCTGCAGAGCCGGCTCCTCTCTGTAGGAGAGGAGATGCGCTCTTCAGTTGCCGACCACGCGACCGCCGGGGGCCGGGTTGTGAGTCAGGAGGGCCCGGTGTCAGCATGGGGCAGAGGGGCCCCTGACCTGGAGAGGCCCACCAGGCGTTTCTGAGCTGCGGCAGAGCAGAAGTTCTCCTGCACAGAAGACTGAATCCATCCTTCCAGGACCTGAGATGATGTCATGCCCATGTGACTGTGTGGGAGGAGACACAGGTTTGCCGGGCAGAAAATATCTGAAGATATCGATTCCTGAAGGAGATTGGGACACATGACTGGTAATGAAAAAAGAGGGAACATGAGGGGGAGGGGGGCTGCAGGGTGAGTGGCATATGAGGGCTGCAGACTGTGACAAAAGGATGTGAAGGGGTACAGAGTTTTTGAGAGGGGTAAGTTGGAGTACAGGCAGGGTGAGATATGTGGGGCAGGGTGTGTGACATGGGGGTGTAGTGTGTGTGATATGGGGGGGGTGCAGGCTGTATGGGGAGCAGGGTGTGTGGGATATGGGGGTGTAGTGTGTGTGCTGTGGGGGATGCAGGTTGTATAGGGAGCAAGGTGTGTGACATATGGGGGTGTAGTGTGTGTGTGATATGGGGTGCTGCAGTGTGTGTGATATGGGGGGTGAAGGCTGTATGTGTGGCAGGGTGTGTGAGATATGGGGGTGTAGTGTGTGTGATATAGGGGGTGCAGGCTGTATGGGGAGCAGGGTGTGTGACATTGGGGTGCAGTGTGTGGGATATGGGGGGTGCAGGCTGTATGGGGAGCAGTGTGTGTGGGATATGGGAGTGTAGTGCGTGTGATATGGGGGTGCAGGCTGCATGGGGAGCAGGATGTGTGACATATGGGGGTGTAGTGTGTGTGATGGACCCCTGGAAGCACCCCTAGTGGTGCGAAACAGTGCCGTTGTCCAGCGTCCTCCCTCCCCCCTTTTGCCTGCCTTTTGTATGCACGAATGAAGCATGAATAAAAGCAACGGTTTCTCTCACAACCCTAAACAGCTATTCAACACTTTCAATTCTCTCCTCCGTCCTCCGGCACCACCTCCCTCTCCTCTCATCTCAGCTGAAGACTTTGCCTCTTTCCTCAAGCGGAAGATTGACAACATCACAGCAAGCTTTGGCCCACAATCCCCACAGCCCCTCATCATAGCTACTCATCCCTCTTCCTCCAAATCCAGCTTCTCCACCATGACAGAAAACAATCTCTCCACTCTACTCTCAAGATCACATCTAACCACCTGTGCACTGGACCCGCTCCCATCGCACCTCATCCCCAACATCACCGCAGTCCTCATCCCAGCCCTAACCCATCTCTTCAACCTATCACTAGCAAGTGGTGTATTCCCTTCATGCTTTAAACATGCCTCTATTACACCCATCCTCAAAAAGCCCTCCCTTGACCCATCCTCTGTGTCAAACTATCGCCCCATATCCCTTCTCCCCTACGCCTCAAAACTACTGGAACAGCATGTCCATCTTGAATTGTCCTCATACCTCTCCTCCTGCTCCCTCTTTGACCGGCTTCAATCTGGCTTCCGACCACATCATTCTACCGAAACTGCCCTAACCAAAGTCACCAATGATCTACTAACCGCCAAAGCCAAGCGACACTACTCTATCCTCCTCCTCCTGGACCTGTCCTCTGCCTTCGACACAGTAGACCATTCCCTCCTACTACTGATTCTCTCATCTCTGGGCATCACAGACTTGGCCCTATCTTGGATCTCCTCATACCTAACCGACCGAACTTTCAGCGTCTCCCATTCTCACACCACTTCATCATCTCGCCCCCTATCTGTCGGTGTCCCTCAAGGCTCAGTTCTTGGACCCCTGCTGTTCTCAATCTATACCTTCGGCTTGGGACAGCTCATAGAGTCCCACGGCTTCCAGTATCATCTCTATGCCGATGACGCACAGATCTACCTCTCTGGACCTGACATTACCTCTCTACTAACCAAAATACCACAATGTTTGTCTGCTATTTCATCCTTCTTCTCTGCACGATTCCTAAAACTTAACATGGACAAAACAGAGTTTATTGTCTTTCCTCCTCCTCACTCATCTCCTCCAACAAGCCTTTCCATCAAACTTGATGGTTGCTCACTCACCCCAGTCTCACAAGCTCGTTGCCTTGGAGTGACCCTCGACTCTGCTCTATCCTTCAAGCCACACATCCAAGCCCTCTTCAACTCATGCCGATTACAACTCAAAAATATCTCCCGGATCCGTGCTTTTCTTAACCAAGAATCAGCAAAAACATTAGTGCATGCCCTCATCATCTCCCGCCTCGACTACTGCAACTTCCTGCTCTCTGGCCTCCCTTCCAACACTCTTGCACCCCTCCAATCTATCCTAAACTCTGCAGCCCGCTTAATCCACCTCTCCCCTCGCTACTCCCCAGCCTCGCCACTCTGCCAATCCCTTCACTGGCTTCCCATCGCCCAACGACTCCAGTTCAAAACATTAACCATGACATACAAAGCCATGCACAACCTGTCTCCTCCCTACATCTGTGACCTAGTCTCCCAGTACCTACCTGCACGCAACCTTAGATCCTCACAAGATCTCCTTCTCTGCTCCTCTCTTATCTCCTCTTCCCACAATCGTGTACAAGATTTCTCCCGTGCATCCCCCATACTCTGGAACGCTCTACCTCAGCACATCAGACTCTCCCCTACCATGGAAAGCTTCAAGAGGAACCTCAAGACCCACCTCTTCCAACAAGCCTACAACCTACAATAGCCCTCAGCCCAGTAGACCACTGCGCAACCAGCTCTGTCCTCACCTTTTGTACCATCACCCATTCCCTATAGACTGTGAGCCCTCGCGGGCAGGGTCCTCTCTCCTCCTATACCAGTCTGTTTTGTACTGTTAATGATTGTTGTACGTATACCCTCTTTCACTTGTAAAGCGCCATGGAATAAATGGCGCTATAATAATAAATAATAATAATAATTTGTGAGTGCTGCCAGCCTATTCCACTGATGATAAAAATATAGCAAATGCCAAAAAATGGTATTAAAAACATCAGCTCAAGACGCAAAAATTAAGTCAGCACTGAGCCATAGATCCCGAAAAATGAGAACGCTACGGTTTTTGGAAAATGGCGCAAAAAATGTGCAACTTTTTTTGGACAAACGTCTGATTTTTTTAACCCCTTAGATAACAGTAAACCTATACATGTTTGGTGTCAACAAACTTGCACTGAACTGAGGCATGACACTAAAGGGTGCTTTACACGCTGCGACATAGGTAACGATATATTGTCGGGGTCACGTCGTTAGTGATGCACATCCGGCGCCGTTACAGACATCGCAGCGTGTGACACCAAGGAGCGACGATCGCAAAATCGTTCAAAAACGATGTTCGTTGACACGTCGCTTATTTCCTTAATGTCGTTGCTGCTGCAGGTACGATATTGTTCGTCGTTCCTGCGGCAGCACACATCTCTATGTGTGACAATGCAGGAGCGACGAACATCTCCTTACCTGAGTCCTCCGGCAATGCGGAAGGGAGAAGGTGGGCGGGATGTTATGTCCCACTCATCTCCACCCCTCCTCTTCTATTGGCCGTCCGCTTAGTGACGCGGCAGTGACGTGGCTATGACGCCGAACACCCCTCCCCCTTGAAGGAGGGATTGTTCGGCGGTCACAGCGACGTCGTTGTCAAGGTATGTGCGTGTGACGCTGCGGTAGCAATAATGTTCGCTACGGCAGCGATTACACAATATCACACGAGCGACAGGGGCGGGTGCTATCGCGCGCAACATCGCTAGAAATTGCTAACGATGTCGCAGCGTGTAAAGTACCCCTTACATATCAGTTTTACCATACAGTGAACATGGTGAATAAAATATCCTAAAAACAATCATGCAATCACACTTTCTTTTAAAAAATTTTCCGCACTTGGAATTTTTTTTGCCAATTTCCAGCACACTATATGATAAAATGTATGGTTTTATTTAAAACTACAACACGTCCCGCAAAAAATAAGCCCTTATATGGCAAGATTGATGGAAAAATTAAAAAGTTACGGCTCTTCAAAGGGCGCAAAAAACAAAAATGGAAAATCGCCCGGGGGTGAAGGGGTTAATGAGATGGGATGGTTTAACGAATATTTTTCATAGGGAAAGACAGTGTGGCGGCCAGAATTCACAGCGGAGCAATGGTGCAGTGGTCATAGTACAGTCATATGAAAAAGTTTGGGCACCCCTATTAATGTTAACCTTTTTTCTTTATAACAATTTGGGTTTTTGCAACAGCTATTTCAGTTTCATATATCTAATAACTGATGGACTCCGTAATATTTCTGGATTGTAAAGAGGTTTATTGCACTAACAGAAAATGTGCAATCCGCATTTAAACAAAATTTGACCGGTGCAAAAGTATGGGCACCCTTATCAAGTTCTTGATTTGAATACTCCTAACTACTTTTTACTGACTTACTAAAGCACTAAATTGGTTTTGTAACCTCATTGAGCTTTGAACTTCATAGGCAGGTGTATCCAATCATGAGAAAAGGTATTTAAGGTGGCCACTTGCAAGTTGTTCTCCTATTTGAATCACCTATGAAGAGTGGCATCATGGGCTCCTCAAAACAACTCTCAAATGATCTGAAAACAAAGATTATTCAACATAGTTGTTCAGGGGAAGGATACAAAAAGTTGTCTCAGAGATTTAAACTGTCAGTTTCCACTGTGAGGAACATAGTAAGGAAATGGAAGAACACCGGTACAGTTCTTGTTAAGCCCAGAAGTGGCAGGCCAAGAAAAATATCAGAAAGGCAGAAAAGAAGAATGGTGAGAACAGTCAAGGACAGTCCACAGACCACCTCCAAAGACCTGTAGCATCATCTTGCTGCAGATGGTGTCAATGTGCATCGGTCAACAATACAGCGCACGTTGCACAAGGACAAGCTGTATGGGAGAGTGATGCAAAAGAAGCCGTTTCAGCAAGCACGCCACAAACAGAGTCGCTTGAGGTATGCAAAAGCACATTTGGGCAAGCCAGTTACATTTTGGAAGAAGGTCCTGTGGACTGATGAAACAAAGATTGAGTTGTTTGGTCATACAAAAAGGCATTATGCATGGAGCCAAAAAAACACGGCATTCCAAGCAAAGCACTTGCTACCCACAGTAAAATTTGGTGGAGGTTCCATCATGCTTTGGGGCTGTGTGGCCAATGCCGCCACCAGGAATCTTGTTAAAGTTGAGGGTCGCATGGATTCAACTCAGTATCAGCAGATTCTTGACAATAATGTGCAAGAAACAGTGACAAAGTTGAAGTTACGCAGGGGATGGATATTTCAGCAAGACAATGATCCAAAACACCGCTCCAAATCTACTCAGGCATTCATGCAAAAGAACAATTACAATGTTCTGGAATGGCCATCCCAGTCCCCAGACCTGAATATCATTGAACATCTGTGGGATGATTTGAAGCGTGCTGTCCATGCTCGGCGACCATCAAACTTAACTGAACTGGAATTGTTTTGTAAACAGGAATGGTCAAAAATACCTTCATCCAGGATCCAGGAACTCATTAAAAGCTACATGAAGAGACTAGAGGCTGTTATTTTTGCAAAAGGAGGATCTACAAAATATTAATGTTACTTTTATGTTGAGGTGCCCATACTTTTGCACCGGTCAAATTTTGTTTAAATGCGGATTGCACATTTTCTGTTAGTACAATAAACCTCATTTCAATAGAGAAATATTACTGAGTCCATCAGTTATTAGATATACGAAACTGAAATAGCTGTTGCAAAAACCCAAATTGTTATAAAGAAAAAAGGTTAACATTAATAGGGGTGCACTCTCAGAAAAGGAATTTCTTTAGCGGGTAACACATTTAGCTATTATGTCAGACTTAACCTGCTTTTTTTAAATTATATTAAAATATATCTCTTTATTCATATCTCTTTAAAAAATCTTCATACCAAGACAAACGACAAACAATACATATACAGTGTAAATTTAAAAAGGGTGTCTGGATCACTTTACTTTAGACACTTGAGGGATAGAAGGTAAGAAGAAAAATGCACACCTCTTTTTGAAAGGTCAATAATACTCGAGGGGAACCATTCACATAGAAATGTCCTTAATTTTGCCCTCACAAGGACTATCCCTACCTATCAATGGAGTACATCCTTATTTATACGATGCCCCCATTCCTCGGCGGCTCGCCCTTGTATGTCCCTTCTCTCTCCCTCTCAATCAATACAAAAAACAAGTCTCTACAGTGAAGAAGACCACCTAAATCTCCGGCACCCAGTGCATATAACACATATATAGTGACAATAATACCCAGTCTGGACTTTCCCTCAATCTCGCTCCTACCTGGCCAATGGAGTACACCCTTATTTTTCCGGTGCCCCCACTCCTCGGCGGCTGGCCCTAAGTTTGGCCCTTACAGTCTTAGTGGAGGGACTGACATATAGTCATTAGAAAATTTCCATGATATTCAAAAATGAAATACCATTTGATGTCTGGAGACTGCAACAGCTAAGGCTATTAGGCCAACTTGAAAAGAGAAAAAAAATCTCCTGATGAGCTCCGTCAGCTATGTGTATGGAGTGAAACGCGTTGAGATCAGACCTTAAAGAAATTATGATATAAGAAATTGAATATTCTTTAGGCACCTTGGAGATTCCCAGATAAGTGAACAATTTCAATTTTGAATATAATGGAAATTTTCTAATGACTATATGTCAGTCCCTCCACTAAGACTGTAAGGGCCAAACTTAGGGCCAGCCGCCGAGGAGTGGGGGCACCGGAAAAATAAGGGTGTACTCCATTGGCCAGGTAGGAGCGAGATTGAGGGAAAGTCCAGACTGGGTATTATTGTCACTATATATGTGTTATATGCACTGGGTGCCGGAGATTTAGGTGGTCTTCTTCACTGTAGAGACTTGTTTTTTGTATTGATTGAGAGGGAGAGAGAAGGGACATACAAGGGCGAGCCGCCGAGGAATGGGGGCATCGTATAAATAAGGATGTACTCCATTGATAGGTAGGGATAGTCCTTGTGAGGGCAAAATTAAGGACATTCCTATGTGAATGGTTCCCCTCGAGTATTATTGACCTTTCAAAAAGAGGTGTGCATTTTTCTTCTTACCTTCCATCCCTCAAGTGTCTAAAGTAAAGTGATCCAGACACCCTTTTTAAATTTACACTGCATATATATTGTTTGTCGTTTGTCTTGGTATGAAGATTTTTTTAAAGAGATATGAATAAAGAGATATATTTTAATATAATTTAAAAAAAGCAGGTTAAGTCTGACATATTAATAGGGGTGCCCAAACTTTTTCATATGACTGTATATGAGTGGGACAGTGTGGAAACCATGTATCATAAGGGGGACAATGAGGGGTAACTTTTTTGTCAGGGACCATAGTGGGGGAATTATTTTTTTCAGGTGCACAGTATACGTGTTATTTAGTGCACAGCATGTATGGATATTTTTTATTTAGGTGTAATAATGACACTAATTTTTTAGGGCATCGTGTTAGGATATGTTGTGGAAAACCAGAGAAGGAGGAAATCTTGGAAGACGAGTTGTGGATGTCCAAGGTCATTAGGGCATCTGGACCAGATGAAGAATGGGATGAAACCATTACAATCTGAGAAGAAGTCTCCAATAAGGTACCTGGATCTAAGGGAGCATTTATACTGGACAATCGCCTCCTTTAAAGGGAATCCGTCACCAGGATTTGCTCCCCCATGTGAGAGCAGCATCATGTAGAGACAGAGACCCTGATTCCAGCGATGTGTCACTTACTGAACTATTTGCTGTCATTTTGATAAAAACAATGTTTTCTCTGCTGCAGATAAAAGCTCTTGAATATGCTAGATTACCTGGAAACAGGCCAAGTAGTCCTGTAATGATGATCTGCTGCTGATTAATCAGTGATTTTATCAAAACTACACTAAGGCTATGTGCGCACATATGCGCTCTGCACCGCACACAAAAGGTCCGCTTCAGAGCGCAGCTGAAAAGCTCCTTTCTGAAGCGCCTGGTGCCTACAGAATTTGTGCGCTCTGTATGCTGCCTCTCCCTATAGGCAGCATGCAAAGCGCAAGAAAGAAGTGACATGTCACTTTTTAGAACGCTCGCTTCGGGCAGCAGCCGAAGCGCTGCGTTCTAATACGCCACGTGCGCACGTCTCATGCACAATCTTCATAGATTGTGCTGGGGACGCAGGACGCATGCAGAACGCAGCGTAACTGCATGCAATACGCACACGTGCACACATAGCCTAAGCAGTCAAGTAAGTGACACGTCGCTGGAATCAGGATCTCTGCACCTATGTTATGCTGCTCTCAGATTAGAAGGCAAAAACCTGCTGACAGATTCCCTTTAAATGATCGTTGACCGATTGGTTATACGAAGCTGATTGGCAGTTTAATGGCCTGTGACTGCAGACATGTGAATCCTCATTGCATGCGCACAGCGAGCTGTCAGGGTTTTCCAGTGTCGGCAGTGAGAGGGGGCTGTCATATGACCAGAAGTGTGCAATTTGCATACTTCTAGCCACATGGGCATGATGCTTTACACTGACTTACTGGTAGGGGCAGCATGAACCCCAACTACGGCCCTGACGCTACACTTAACTGTATCATTGTGCGCATGCACGCTGCAATTTTTTTTCCCAGACCACTTGGTCCAAGAACAAAATTGAAGATAACCACTGCCTCATTCGATAACATTGGTCTGAGTGCGATCCAATGTTTTGTGAGATCGCACTCGGGCCAAAAATACGGGTGTCTACACAAGCTCTGAGCTGAAACCTTAGCTGCGCCTCTGGTGAGGACATGTTTTAATGTTTTTTAATCAGTGAATAAACGGTGGCCAGAGGTCTATGGGGGTGCATTATACTATATGGAGGATTATGGTGTGTGCATTTATATGGAGGATTATGGAGTGTGCATTATACTATATTAAGGATTAAGGGGTGTTATCTTAAATCGAGGACTGTGGGATGTGTATTATATGGAGGACTATGCTCTACATTATATTATATGGAGGACTATGTGAAGTGTATTATAATACATGGAGGACTATGGGAGGTGCATTATAACATATGAAGGGTTATGTGAGACCCATTATACTATATGGAAGGCTATGTGGGGGGTCATTATAGTATTTGGATAACTATATACGAAGGGGACAAAGATAAAGCATGGTATGGGAAAGTTTTGTGCTGAGGAAAATAAGCTCTTTCCCTCAGCACCTCAGCACCCAGCTTTCTCATGCTCTGATATCATGGGAAAGCTGCGTGCTGAGGGAAAGATGTATAGCACAGCATGGGGAAGGTACATGATGAGAACAAGATGTAAAGCAGAACATAGGAAAGCTGCTGATAGCAAGAGATTTCAGCTCATAGGAAACCTGGGTGCTGAAGGAAAGAGCCAAATGTCAGCGACACTATCCCATACCCCGAGTGTCGTGTACGGTTGGGGGGCCCAAGTCCAAACTTTGCACCGGGGCCCATCAAACTCTAGTTACGCCACTGGTGATGATGATGAGTGCGGTAGTGCTGGGGTGTGTGCCGTGATGATGATGAGTGCAGTAGTGCCGGCGGTGTGTGCAGTGATGATGATGAGTGCGGTAGTGTCGGGGTGTGTGCAGTGATGATGGGGGCGCTCTCTCAGCTTAACACAACGCGTTATTTCACAGGAATCCGTTGTCTTTATATCACACTATTTACAACGCATCTGTCACATGCATCACACAACGCATTATGACGGATGCCGTTCAATGCAAGTGTGAAACCGGCTTAACATGTTCTTTTTAAACTCAGTCATGTGAAAATGGACCTGTTTTTCATTAGTAACACATCCTTTATTTATTTTACTCACATATAGGGGCAGTAATTACACAGCACTTTAAAGACACCATCCTTTTGTTAACCCAAACACAACTTTTTTTTTTTTTTTTTTTTTTAACTTTCATTCCTGTAATCAATTTCTAAATTTAGTTACATTTTTCAAATATCATGGAAAAATGTCTAACTTTTTAACTTTTGATATGTCTTCTAGATTTTGTTACAAATAAAATATGGCGATATGAGATTTCCAAATCATGGCATTTTTGTTTTCTTTAGCCAGTCTCCCAATTTTTTAGGGTTATGTAGCCGTGTTCTGTAAATGTAGTAAGCTTGGTTTTGTTACCATATCAATATCATAAGTTCAGTTCTGTTCTCAAATCTATGTAGTTAACCCACTTCTGCTATTGTATTCATGTAGTAAATCTAGTTCTGTTATCTTTTTTTTCCCAGTATAGTAAGGCTGGTTCTGCTACTGGATCTATAGTAAGCTTGGTTCAGTTTCTGTATCTATGCAAATAAGCTTTATTCTGTTCCTGTATCTATGTAGGAAGCCTGGTTATTTTCTTGTTTATTTCATGTATTAAAATTTTTACAGACAAATTATTCTGAATGTTCACAGTAACCAGAGTTCATGTTTCTCTTTTCCAATATTGCTGACAAGCCAAAATCTAAATTTTAAAAGCCAATAAGAAATATCAATAAGCATCTCACTTGCACAAATGAAGCTTTTCCTCCATTACAGTATACAATTTGCTCTGTCTCCACAAAGTTTGCTGCATGTCCCTCAGAATCAATACCTAAAATATAAAAGCAGAATACAAAGGCATTCAAGCAAAAACTAATGACACGTTTCTTTAGAAATATGTATAAAAAACATAGGGACAGATTTACCAATACTGTCAGAAAATACACGTTATAAACTTAACTTTTAAGACTATACAGTCTTAAAATGAAGCAAACCTATCACGCCTGCTAATGCTGTATAATAAACCTGGTGTATACTGAGACTGTCTATTCTAAGCCTACAAGATCTATTAGTTGACCTACTATTAGACAATTTCTCAAGCCAAAAACTGGAACACAGTAATTTTACAGAGGCAAAAAAGTATACCATAGTCTTTGCTTTATTAGACGCACTTTTTTTTCCCCCCAAAATTGAGGGGAACATAGGGATTCATCTTACAAACTGAATCCAGCTTGCCGGGAAGCGCTGCAGCAGAGACACAGGAGGCTGGTGCCGCCACGGTCATCGAGGGGAGCACTGCGGCGGTGGAGCAGAGTCACAGGAGGCTTGTGCCGCTTGTGCCGCTGTGGTCTCTGGGGCCTCCTGTTGCAGTGGCAGCATCGGTGGGGCTGTGGGCCCGTAGCTGGGGTGTGACAGTGGTGCAAGGAGGACGCCATGTATCTGCTGGCAAATGGCTGCGGAGGCGGGCGCCACTATCTGTGCCTGCGGTGCCTCCGACGCGATGGACTTCAGGAAAATAGCTGCGGAAGCAGTGCAGACACAGATTGAGATATCAGAGAGTTGAGATCTCTATATGTGTGCATGCGCCACCTCCGCAGCCATTTTCCTATAGTCCATCGCGTCTGATGCAGCGCAGGGGCAGCTAGAGATTATGGTGGGGTCCGTTTTAATTCTCCTGATGCAGACTATTTTAAAGAAGAGGAGAGCGAGAACAGTGATTCTCCTTTTCCTCTGCAGGGCTGGAAACTAATTGGTGGAGGCAAATGCTGCAGTGCTGCCTCCACCAATCAGTGATCTGATCCTGACAAAATTGTCAGTTGAACGAAGGGTCCTTAATAGGTGAGCTAATACACAGAAGAGTAACACAACCCCCATCATCAGCCTTCACAATATACTGTAACAATGAGTGTATTAAGGATGGTGGGGGGTTGTAGTCATTTTTAGTATAAACACTCCAGGGAGGAACTGTAATGTAGTGGCCAAAGTGTTGTAAATGTGACTTCAACCCCCTTCATATTTCAGAATACAGTTATGTATGGTACACAGTACGTGGGTGTATTCCTAAGGATGAGGGGGCTGGTAGTCCCTGATCACCCACAGCAGTGTGCCATTCACAGATCCCCCACAGCAGAGCGTCATCCACAGATCCCCCACAGCAGTGCGTCATCCACAGATCCCCCATAACAGTGCGCAATCCACAGATCCCCACACCAGTGCGTCATCCACAGATCCCCACACCAGTGCGTCATCCACAGATCCCCACACCAGTGCGTCATCCACAGATCCCCACACCAGTGCGTCATCCACAGATCCCCACACCAGTGCGTCATCCACAGATCCCCCATAAGAGCATAAGATACAGATCCCCACAACAGAGAGTCATCCACAGATTCCCCCATAAGAAAGCGTCATCCACAGATTCCCCATAACAGTGAGTCATCCACAGATCCTCCATAACAGTGCATTATCCACAGATCCTCCATAACAGTGCATTATCCACAGATCCTCATAAGCGTGCATCATCCACAGATCCTCCATAACAGTGCATTATCCACAGATCCACATCAACCCACCAGCTTCCCCTCATGTTATTCACAAACATGGTTCATGTTACTTATAATGCTGCTCTTGAGTCTATATAGTTAAAATAATGTTTTTAAGATTTTATTGAAATGTTTTACTGCACTATTTGGCTCAAAATATATATTTTTTCATTTTCCTCCTCTAAATCCTAGGTGTCTTATAATCAGGTGAGTCTTCTAAAGCGGAACCCATAACAACCAGCTCTTATACAGTTATGTTGATAGAAAAAAAAAAAGTAAAGTTATGACTCTCAAAATAAGAATTTTAGTGCACAAAAGTAGGAAAACAAAGCAAAAAGAAAAAAAAAAAAAAAAAAAAAAAAAAAATCACAAAATATTTGGGATCACCACAACTGATCACTTGTGATAAAGTTAACATGTGCCAAATAACAAAAACTAAGCAATATTTTTACAATTTATGTTTTTTCCCCCCACAATTTAAACACTTTGGGTCCACACATATGCAGTAGTAACAAGAAGGATTTGCGGGGCACTACTTTCACTGAGGACTGTCCACATCAAACAATCAGCAGCTAGTTATAGAAAGCACACGCGGTGCTATTGATCTCTGCTGCGACCAAAGGAGACTTCCAGGTCGGACTATACTGAATACAGCTGCGGGGTGCTTGTTCCAAAAGCATCAGAGCATAGAACATTAAGCAAAGGAAGAAAAAAGGAACGGCACTCAACGGTAATTGCTGTGAAGTATTCAGGTTTATTTCATGGTCAGAGGATACATGCTTCGGCGTTACAGGGAGGGAATGAGGATGGTTAGCACAAAAAGACTACGGCCGTTTCGCCCCTGTAGGTGGGGCTTCAACAGGTCTTACACAAAAGACCTGTTGAAGCCCCACCTACAGGGGCGAAACGGCCGTAGTCTTTTTGTGCTAACCATCCTCATTCCCTCCCTGTAACGCCGAAGCATGTATCCTCTGACCATGAAATAAACCTGAATACTTCACAGCAATTACCGGTGAGTGCCGTTCCTTTTTTCTTCCTTTGCTTAAACACTTTGGGTCCGATTGCAATTGTGCTTTGTTTTACTTCGAGCTTTTTTCATCAGTTTTCCATTTGAGCTTTTTTTTTTAAAAAAAAAAATAAATATTTTCATAGTTTTTGTTTTCTTTTGTTTTGCCATTGTGGGTGGGGATTCTAGATATTTTTGGCTGATTTTCCATTGCAACTTTCTAAAAAGTCAATGCATTTTGGCACACATTTACTTCAGTCCCTTCATGGAGAGATTTCATCAAATTTTGCAACATTGTATCAGACAATGCGACTTTTTGTGCTAAAAAGGCGAAAGACAAGTTACAGGCAAATAAAAGAACATTTTTGATTTTGCGCAAACTTCATGAACCACCTAAGCCATTTTAAAGTATTCGGCACAACAAAAAAAAAACGAGTGCCAGAAGACAAAATAATGGACTTAAAAAAAAAAATGCAAATGATGAATTGGTCTCATTATGTTGCATCCCAAAATAGTATCATTAAAAATGGAACCTCTCCCACAAAAAATTTGATCAAACAAAAAATTTCAACAACTATGGCTCTTGGAACAAAGTACTAAAATAATGCTGTGTCTTCAAGGCTAAAAAATTTGGGCAACAAAAAAAGTTAACCTATTTATTGACACGATAAGTTTCACATAATGACTTTAAATTCCACAAAGTTTCTTGACACATTCTTTATGACTTAGTAGACAGAAGATACATTTGATACCTCTAACGTAATATCTGACTCCAGCTCGGAAACAACTTCTTCTAGAGATGAGAATCCAATCAAAGTGTTTTCCATTAACAGAACAGGAATGTATAGCAATAACTGGAAACACAGGTAAGAAAAACAAAAAGCTGGGACAAAATAGCTGAAACATGCAATAAATTACACAAAGAAAGTGTGTTAAAAGGGGTTTTCCAAGCTATGAAGAAAACTAGTGATGTAGTGTAAAATCAGGAATCCCAACAGTGAGTAATATACACACTTAATATCCTGCTTTATTTCAGTTTCGGCAGTCTTCACAAGACAGCTCATATGCTATTTGACACTAAGACCTTGTGCGCGCACTGCATTTTTACACGCATTTTTGCTGCAGAAATTTCTTGAGAAATGTTTGTAACCTTTCTGCAGACATTTCCCAGCAAAACCTATGGATAAAAAAAAATAGCTGTGCGCACACTGCATTTTTTTTTTTCTTAAGAACATTCTTTCTGCAGAATTTCTTGAGAAAATTTCTTGAGAAAATGTGCATGTCACTTCTTTTCCGCAGGTACCTGTGGTATTTCACTCCATTCACTGTAATGCAATCGCGAAATACCGCGGGTATACCGCAAGTAGCAAATGATGTGCAGTATACCCTCGGTATAGCCGCGGTTTACCTGCGGTAATGTTCATCACTACCCTGCGTTTTGCAGGGAAATGATGTTATTATGACAGGAAGAGGAAGTGGAGCAGAGATTAAACACACATATCACACTCACACACAGACATAGAATACACACATATCGCACTCACACATAGACACAGACATATAGCATACACATAGAAAATCAAACGTACATATATAAAAAAAAAAAAAAAAATAATGCGTGTGCTTCGCTGTATTTTTACCATCCAGCCGAGGTAAACACACAGCGGCGGCCCGGTATTCTCAGGCTGGGGAGGGCGAAGGACAGGGTTAATGCCCCCCCCCACTCCCGCAGCCGAGAATATCAGCCGCAGCTGCCCGGGACTGTCGCATCCATCATGCGGCAGTCCCGGAGTGTCCCAGACTGCCGTGATGCGGTGGCAATCCAGGTAATAATGAGTTAACTGGCAGCAGGCTTAATCATGGCAGCGTCTATGAGACAGATTTCATGATAGTAGTAAGGTAAAGTGAATAAACACACACACCGAAAAATCCTTTATTTTAAATAAAATACAAAAAAGCCCCCTCTTTCACCCCTTTATTACACCCCCCCAAACACACAGCTCCGGCGTAATCCACCAAGGTCCCACGACGCTTGCATCCAGCCGCGACTGACACTGTACTGAATGCAGCCTCGTAACGAGCCGGCAGAGGTAACGACAGGTCATTTCTCACGGTCGGTAATGTGAACACACTACCGACCGTGAGAACTGCAGTGTCCTCACAGGGACTCTCTATTGATTGATAGAGGACAGATAAATCTATTGATTATCTATCTTTCTATCTATCCATTATCTATATATCCATCCATTATCTATCTATCCATCCATCCATCCATCCATCCATCCATCCATCCATCCATCCATCCATCTATCTATCTATCCATCCATCCATTATCCATCCATCCATCCATCCATTATCCATCCATCCATTATCAATCCATCCATTATCCATCCATCCATTATCCATCCATCCATTATCCATCCATCCATTATCCATCCATCCATTAATCTATCTATCTATCCATCCATTATCTATATCTATCCATCCATTATCTATATCTATCCATCCATTATCTATATCTATCCATCCATTATCTATATCTATCCATCCATTATCTATATCTATCCATCCATTATCTATATCTATCCATCCATTATCTATATCTATCCATCCATTATCTATATCTATCCATCCATTATCTATATCTATCCATCCATTATCTATATCTATCCATCCATTATCTATATCTATCCATCCATTATCTATATCTATCCATCCATTATCTATATCTATCCATCCATTATCTATACCTATCCATCCATTATCTATATCTATCCATCCATCCATTATCCATCCATCCATTATCCATCCATCATCCATCCATCCATTATCCATCCATTATCCATCCATCATCCATCCATCCATTATCCATCCATCCATTATCCATCCATCCATTATCCATCCATCCATTATCCATCCATCCATTATCCATCCATCCATTATCCATCCATCCATCCATTATCCATCCATCCATTATCTATCCATCCATTATCTATCTATCCATCCATTATCTATCTATCTATCCATCCATCCATTATCCATCCATCATCCATCCATTATCCATCCATCCATTATCCATCCATCCATTATCCATCCATCCATTATCCATCCATCCATTATCCATCCATCCATTATCCATCCATCCATTATCCATCCATCCATCTATCCATCCATTATCTATATCTATCCATCCATTATCTATATCTATCCATCCATTATCTATATCTATCCATCCATTATCTATATCTATCCATCCATTATCTATATCTATCCATCCATTATCTATATCTATCCATCCATTATCTATATCTATCCATCCATTATCTATACCTATCCATCCATTATCTATATCTATCCATCCATCCATTATCCATCCATCCATTATCCATCCATCCATTATCCATCCATCCATTATCCATCCATCCATTATCCATCCATCCATTATCCATCCATCCATTATCCATCCATCCATTATCCATCCATCCATCCATTATCCATCCATCCATTATCCATCCATCCATTATCTATCCATCCATTAATCTATCTATCTATCCATCCATCCATTATCCATCCATCCATCCATTATCCATCCATCCATCCATTATCCATCCATTATCCATCCATCCATTATCCATCCATCCATTATCCATCCATCCATTATCCATCCATCCATTATCCATCCATCCATTATCCATCCATCCATTAATCTATCTATCTATCTATCCATCCATTATCTATATCTATCCATCCATTATCTATATCTATCCATCCATTATCTATATCTATCCATCCATTATCTATATCTATCCATCCATCCATTATCCATCCATCCATTATCCATCCATCATCCATCCATCCATTATCCATCCATCATCCATCCATCCATTATCCATCCATCCATTATCCATCCATCCATTATCCATCCATCCATTATCCATCCATCCATTATCCATCCATACATCCATTATCCATCCATCCATTATCTATCCATCCATTATCTATCTATCCATCCATTATCTATCTATCTATCCATCCATCCATTATCCATCCATCATCCATCCATCCATTATCCATCCATCCATTATCCATCCATCCATTATCCATCCATCCATTATCCATCCATCCATTATCCATCCATCCATTATCCATCCATCCATCTATCCATCCATTATCTATATCTATCCATCCATTATCTATATCTATCCATCCATTATCTATATCTATCCATCCATTATCTATATCTATCCATCCATTATCTATATCTATCCATCCATTATCTATATCTATCCATCCATTATCTATACCTATCCATCCATTATCTATATCTATCCATCCATCCATTATCCATCCATCCATTATCCATCCATCCATTATCCATCCATCCATTATCCATCCATCCATTATCCATCCATCCATCCATTATCCATCCATCCATTATCCATCCATCCATTATCCATCCATCCATTATCTATCCATCCATTATCTATCCATCCATTAATCTATCTATCTATCCATCCATCCATTATCCATCCATCCATCCATCCATTATCCATCCATTATCCATCCATCCATTATCCATCCATCCATTATCCATCCATCCATTATCCATC
Organism: Anomaloglossus baeobatrachus; assembly: GCF_048569485.1. Taxonomy (NCBI): domain Eukaryota; kingdom Metazoa; phylum Chordata; class Amphibia; order Anura; family Aromobatidae; genus Anomaloglossus; species Anomaloglossus baeobatrachus. The sequence continues at coordinate 356,878,209 of NC_134358.1, read as the reverse complement.
CATCCATTATCCATCCATCCATTATCCATCCATCCATTATCCATCCATCCATTATCCATCCATCCATTATCCATCCATCCATTATCCATCCATCCATTAATCTATCTATCTATCCATCCATTATCTATATCTATCCATCCATTATCTATATCTATCCATCCATTATCTATATCTATCCATCCATTATCTATATCTATCCATCCATTATCTATATCTATCCATCCATTATCTATATCTATCCATCCATTATCTATATCTATCCATCCATTATCTATATCTATCCATCCATTATCTATATCTATCCATCCATTATCTATATCTATCCATCCATTATCTATATCTATCCATCCATTATCTATATCTATCCATCCATTATCTATATCTATCCATCCATTATCTATATCTATCCATCCATTATCTATATCTATCCATCCATTATCTATATCTATCCATCCATTATCTATACCTATCCATCCATTATCTATATCTATCCATCCATCCATTATCCATCCATCCATTATCCATCCATCCATTATCCATCCATCCATTATCCATCCATCCATTATCCATCCATCCATTATCCATCCATTATCCATCCATCATCCATCCATCCATTATCCATCCATTATCCATCCATCCATTATCCATCCATCCATTATCCATCCATCCATCCATTATCCATCCATCCATCCATTATCTATCCATCCATTATCTATCCATCCATTATCTATCTATCTATCTATCTATCTATCCATCCATCCATTATCCATCCATCCATTATCCATCCATCCATTATCCATCCATCCATTATCCATCCATCCATTATCCATCCATCCATTATCCATCCATCCATTAATCTATCTATCTATCCATCCATTATCTATATCTATCCATCCATTATCTATATCTATCCATCCATTATCTATATCTATCCATCCATTATCTATATCTATCCATCCATTATCTATATCTATCCATCCATTATCTATATCTATCCATCCATTATCTATATCTATCCATCCATTATCTATATCTATCCATCCATTATCTATATCTATCCATCCATTATCTATATCTATCCATCCATTATCTATATCTATCCATCCATTATCTATATCTATCCATCCATTATCTATATCTATCCATCCATCCATTATCCATCCATCATCCATTATCCATCCATCATCCATTATCCATCCATCATCCATTATCTATCCATCCATTATCTATCCATCCATTATCTATCCATCCATTATCTATCCATCCATTATCTATCCATCCATTATCTATCCATCCATTATCTATCCATCCATTATCTATCCATCCATTATCTATCCATCCATTATCAATCTATCCATTATCAATCTATCCATTATCAATCTATCCATTATCAATCTATCCATTATCAATCTATCCATTATCAATCTATCCATTTATCAATCAATCTATCCATTTATCAATCAATCTATCCATTTATCAATCAATCTATCCATTTATCAATCAATCTATCCATTTATCAATCAATCTATCCATTTATCAATCAATCTATCCATTTATCAATCTATCCATTTATCAATCTATCCATTTATCAATCTATCCATTTATCAATCTATCCATTTATCAATCTATCCATTTATCAATCTATCCATTTATCAATCTATCCATTTATCTTTTTTTTTTCTTTTTCAACATGCTTTATTTATATATTATTGCAGTTACAGCATAAAAAACCGCAGGGACCAACCTGCAAAAAAAACACGGCAAAAACGCACCAAAACCGTATGCGTTTTTCCCGCGGTTTCGGTGTGGCTTTTTACCGCAGATGCGGTAATCTTCAACTCAGAGAAGTTTCTCAAGAAATTTTCTTGAGAAAAATCACTTTTCTAGTGCGCACATAGGCTAACAGTCACAAGCAGATAGCTTTCTCTTCCGCTTCTACCATGCTTCACGTAAACTTTACGTACTACCCTGTTTTGTTTTATCTCACCACTGGATAAATAGCAGTAATTTATGATCCCTCTGTGTAGTAAAATACTTACTGGTTGCCTTCTTCTGCTGTTCCTTGGTGCCGTATCCCTCCGCTTCTCTTTCACACTATGTGACCATAGTTGTGACTTATCGAATCTCTGCAGCGTTTGCTGGGCGGACCGGAAGTCAATTCTTAATTCAAGTATAAGAGACTCTGAACGAGGCTCTCATAGACATATGTTAAGAGAGATAGTAACTGTTAGCAGTGACTTCCAGCAAGTCAAAGCTACGGTCACAAGACAGTGTGGAGGGACAGGAGCAGAACATGCAAAAGTAGAAGATGGACAATGATAAGTATTTTACTACACACAGGGAAGATATATTTCTACAATATTTACAGTGGTTAAATTAAAAATAAACAAAAAAAACAGAGTGGTACTTTAAGGCCTAAGCCACACGGCGAGAAAATCGGTGCGAGTGGAGTGCGATAAAACATCGCATTCCACTCGGACCAATTCTAGCCTGTGTGTCAGCACACATGAGCGATTATTTTCTCAGCCCTAATCGGACCGAGAAAACAATCGCAGCATGCTGCGATTGTAAGCTGAGACTCTTTCTCTCGCACCCATTCAAGTGAATGGGGCGAGAGAAAAATCGCACTGCACTCGCGGTACTCCGGTGTACTGCTAGTGCAGTGCGAGAATGGCTATAGCCGGCTACGCAGGAGAGAGGGGGAGAAATCCCTCCCTCCCCTCCTGAGTGCCGGCCCGCCCCCCGCAGCTGAGGTCTGCTCGCACAAACGGACCTCAGTTGCAAGGACACATGCATGACACTCGGCTCTGCTGTACTGCCAGCACAAGCCGAGTCTCATGCAAGGGGATCGCAGTAGTCCCCGTGTGGCCCCAGCCTAACATGGCACATCACCTTAAAGAGGTTGTCCCCTACTTTTACATTAATGACCTTTCCTAAGGACAAGCCATCAATGTCTGATGGGCTGGGGTCAAACCCCTCCGCCGATCAGCTGTTTTCGGTTCCAGCGACGGCACCCGTAAAAGCCCAGTTTTGGAGCTGCTCCATCTTCTGATAGTGGCTGCGTCTGGGTACTGCACATCCATCTCCTATTGGTTAGAATGGGAGGCAGATGTGCAGTACCCGGCTGTGGCCACTATCACAAGATGGAGCAACTCCGGAACGGAGCATTTACGTCTGCCTGCTGCCACCGCCAGGACTGAGAACAGCTGATCGTCGGAGGTGTCGGACCCCAGCCCATCAGACATTGATGACCTATCCTAAGAACAGGCAACCAATGTAAAAGTAGTGGACAGCCCCTTTAAATGGTGCAATTACATGTGTAGGTTTTGGTCAGAATGTTTGGTATAGCGTTCAGTCTAAATCGGGGACAACATATATGTAAAGATTCTAATTCTATAATATGTTAAAAACTGTGCAAAGAATGTCATTCACACACAAAGCCATTCACTTCTTACAACTAAATATTCCTACATTTGCTAAAAAATTGCATCAAAAGCTTATGTAACTACAAATCAACACAAACTGCTTCTCCCATAAAGTTAGAAAATAATGAAAATAGGAATATTGGCTATATCCATTAACTGTATTTCAAAAGATACATCCATGGATGACTGGAACTGCAAATTTATGAATCTGTAAGGGAAAAAAAATAACATGTAACTAAATTCTATTAGTGGAGATTTATTAAAGGCAAATTGACTGCTGATACATGACTGCACATTACTGAAATATGACAAACTACATATATGCATTTTTGCATACTAGCGGTCAAATTGTTAACTAGTCTCACCCTGAATCTATCAATAGAAACAAGCTAGGCAAGACGCAGAAGTCTAGTCTGCATGGGACAGCAAGCATGTAAATTGGATACATGCGGTAATGTAAACATCCACCTGCAAGGACAATACAGGGAAATCTTGGTGCATTGCACAGTCACAATTCTGCAATCACATAGGGTCCTTAATGGGATTTGAACTGAGGAAGCCAGCGCTGCAAAGCAACAGTGATACCCACTGAGCCACCATGCTGCCCTCTAGAAAATAATTATTATGTAAAGGATTCTTTCCCATCCTCCATTGTTATTCGTGCATGAACACTCACTGGCACTGCAGGAGCAGTAATCCACAGACACAATGTCGTACGACGATCCCGACTCTGCTACATCTGAGGTCTAAGTGGTATGGATCATCATGGTATGGATTACGCTAGACCTGCAGGGGTTTTTTGGGAATAAATTGGGGAAAGAGAATGTTTTTCTAAAAAAAGATTTTTCTCTGTTTTTTGTTTAATTTTACTTACACGATTAGTAATAGGGGTGTCTCATAGAACCCTACCCATTATTAAATTATTAACCTTGGGCTTGAAGACAGTTGTGATTTTTTTTTGACAAATCACAGCTGTCATTAACTTTTTATATTATCCTGATTGCTACGGAACCAGAGCAATCGGAATGAGCCGGATAAGCAAATCTAGTGGGTGCACCAATTCTGGGGTGGCTGCATTCTATTTTTAGGCTGGGGAGGGCCCAATAACCATGGGCCTCTCCAGCCTGAGAATACCATCACTCAGTGGCCTGCTGTATCTTGGCTGGGTTATTTAAATTAGGGGGGACCTACAAGCCATTTTTTTTAAAATTATTTAGTTAAATAATACTTCAAAAAAAAAAAAAAAAAAAAGCAGCATTATTTTCAAACACAGCCAAAATAAAGCACACAGCTGCGGGCAGCCTCCAGCTATCTGATTTATCTGCTCTCAGTATCAAAATATTCCCTTGTATTTTGATACCCAGAGCAGATGAAGCCCATGCCATTTTGTTCCAGTTATTTGTTTTTACACTCCACTCCGGGTACCCAGACAGCTAGTTTAAGGGCAAACAATCACAGACACCGACACACAGTGTGGGTGGGGAAATCACTGAATATTCATGAGATTTAATGAGCTGACGTGGAAGCAGTATGACAGCTGATTGGAGACTCAGTAAGTATAATTGTCCTGCTTAAATCCCTATTTGGCTTCCTTTTTATTTTTATCCAGGTGGCCAAACCTGAACAATAACACGGACTTCCCTGAGAAGTCCATGTTCGGGGTCAGTGCACAGAAACTAGGTATCCGGTACAACTCCCTAACTTTACTGTTCGGGTTCGCCCATCACGAACCAAGATCTTTTCAGCTGTATTTCTAAAAAAGGTACTTGTGGCAAGCATATTTTAGAACTTTATTTTCATAAAAAAAAATCACATTAAATGCTACCCCTGACTAAAAACCCAGAAATTGTGATCTGAATGCTCGTTATATGGTTATCAAACCTGCTAATGCATGAAACACTTACAGGCAAAGCTTATTAAAATGTAACCTCCTGTTGCTATAACATAATAACAAGCAGCTGCCCAGCAATAAATGAAGGTAAACTTCACTTTAGTGGACAGTGTCAGGCAGCTGCTGCCAGGGCTAATAAAATAATGCGATGTATTAAAAGAGGTATAAGTGTTCATGAAAAAAATATAGTTCTACCTCTGTACAAGTCACTAGTGCGACCGCACTTAGAATACTGTGTACAATTCTGGTCACCGATATATAAGAAGGACATAGCTGAACTGGAGAGGGTGCAGAGACGAGCGACCAAGATTATTAGAGGAATGGGTGGGCTGCAATACCAAGACAGGTTATTAAACTTGGGGTTATTTAGTTTGGAAAAACGAAGGCTTAGGGGGGATCTAATCACAATGTATAAATATATGAGGGGACAGTACAGAGACCTTTCCAAAGATCTTTTTACACCTAGGCCTGCGACTGGAACACGGGGGCATCCGCTACGTCTTGAGGAAAGAAGGTTTAATAATAATCACAGACGAGGATTCTTTACTGTACGAGCAGTGAGACTATGGAACTCTCTGCCGCATGATGTTGTAATGAGTGATTCACTACTAACATTTAAGCAGAGCCTGGATGCCTTTCTTGAAAAATGTAATATTACCAGTTATGTATATTAGATTTTATGACAGGGTATTGATCCAGGGAACTAGTCTGATTGCCGGATGTGGAGTCAGGAAGGACATTTTTTCCCCATTGGAACTTGTTTGCCACATTGGGGGTTTTTTTTGCCTTCCTCTGGATCAACATGTTAGGCTACGGGTTGAACTAGATGGACTTAGAGTCTCCCTTCAACCTTAAAAACTATGATACTATGATACTATGAAGTTTTCAGGTTTTACTGAAATTGGACTTAATTCACAAACCATTTAAAAAATGCAACAGTAATGGAACTGGTCATGCTCACCAATTGTATATACAGTACAGCATATGGAACTAGGAAATTAGAGAGAATTTTTGGTTGCATGGATGTGTCCACTTGTAACATTCTAAAAAAAAGTAACCAGCATATTTTACCTCAGGTTGGGCAGAAAATTCTCGTAGTAAATGACCATTCCACACAAATCTTTGATCAGCCTGAAAAAAAGAAAAAAAAAAAAAGAATAAAAAAAGAACAGATGAGAATATGAATATTGCAAGCAAGAAAGAAAACAATTACTGTTAACTTGCCTAATCCCCACACTATTATCCTCAAATATAAAAAGCAAAGATGTCTGGCTTGTTTATGTTGCACTGAGGGTGTAAATTGCATCAAAAGAAAGGAAACGTACGTTCTATACTTTTGAACAAAAGTGGGACATAATGTGTAATCTATATAGAAATCATGTGTTCCCCTGAAGAACACTAGTCAGTAGATCAACATCTACATTATCTGGCTTTTTTCCTTGTTTTTTTTCTCTCTGCCATTGGTACCTCTTAAAGGGAACGAGACATGAGCAGTTCTGGGTGCATATTGCTAATCCCTGCCTAACCGTCCCTGTATACACTATCATAGATAAAGAGATCTTTAGAAAAAGTATGTCTAAAGATCTTTTATCGTATGTTAATGAGCTCGGTGACTAGTCCCAAGGGCATGTCTTCCCTTGCTAGTCGGCCCCATTAGCATGTTGGTACGCCCCTGTGAGTGTGCTAACATGCTAATCAATGTGCAGCATCAGAGGAAGATCTCCCTCACCTCTCCACCGCCAGCACTGCCAGACACTGGATTTCGGCTCAGTGCGCATGACCCCGGACTTCCGGTCATGCGCACTACTACAGTTTGAAGCCAGGACACGTACACCCAGCTTCATATTGCGCATGACCGAAACTCCAGGGTCATGCACAGCTGAAATCCAGCGTCGGGTGGTGATGGCAGCTGAGAGGTGAGTGAGATCTCCTCTGACGCTGCGTATTCATTAGCATCACAGCACACCCACAGAAGCGTTATAACATGCTAATGGGGCTGCTTAGCAAGGGAAGCAACGCCCAGGGGACTAGTCCCCACGCTCATTAACATAACATAAAAGATCTTTAGAAACACTTTTTCTAAAGATCTCTTTTTGTATGCTAGTGTATACAGGGACGGTTAGGCAGGGATTAGCAATATGTACCCAGAACTGCTCATGGCTCTGGGTACATATTGGACCTGAAAGGTTCCCTTTAAAGGGAATCTGTCAGCTGGTTTTCTATACCTCATCTGAGAGCATAATTTAGACTAAAAGACCCTGACTAACAATGCATCACTTAGTTTACTACGGTAGGTGCAGCGGTTCTAACACAATGCGTTTAGATTTAGCAATGCAGCAGTGCTGAAAAACCTGTTCCTGCCTACACCAGACTCTGTATTACAAAGTCTATAGTCCGTGAGCTGCTAATCACAAGAGGGGATAGAGTCAAACAACAGGAGCTAGTCACAGAATTGATAATGTCCCTAGTGATAACACACTGATTTTAAGAAAAGAACCGCACAGAATCTTGACATGTGAAATATCCTTGATCTTTGTGTTAACCCTTACCTCATGCTGTCCTCAGATTACAAAGCAAAAACCAGCTGACAGATTCCCTTTAAGGTTTAAGAGTCTATAGTTCAGCTACTCTGACTGTAAAGATCCAAGATGTCTGAATCGCATTTCCTCTACATGAATATAGATTTGTATAATTCCAGGAATGACCAGATAAATGACACCTTTATATTGACCACACACTTCGTTATGCTAAGAAGACCTGCAGCGGTTCTTTTTTCTAAATATGAATAAATCTGACTGTAGCCTCTCGTGGCTGATTCAGATGTCAAGTGATTTTTCTTGTAGGTGAAAAAAAGTCAGATTTTCATCAGTGTTTGGTCAGTCGTTTTTTATCATCAGAGCATCATGTTTTCTGCTTATAAAGTTTCTCTTACCACACACAGATGAAAATTGTAAAGTACTAAAATGCAACTAAAGTGCCTTGCAAAAGTATTTGTACCCCTTTTACACATTTTTTCATGCTACACCAACAAAATAACTTATTGGTGCTTTAATTTATATATTTAAAAAAAAACAAAAAGCATGTATTTCTGAGGTATAAAAATTAAAAATTATAGTTTTCTAAATATTTAGAAAATAAACATCTGAAAATTGTGACATGCATTTGTATTCCGCCACCGTGACTCCAAATTTTGTGAGGACACCATTTGCAGCAATTACCACTACAAGTCTTTTGGGTGAGGTATGTCACTGCCAGTTGTGCACATCAACAGGCTGACATTTTTGCCCATTCGTTTTTGCAAGATAGCTATAGCTCAGTGAGATTGGATGGAGAGCATGTGTGATCAGAAACTTTTACATTTTGCCACGAATTCTCAAAGACATTTAGGTCTGAACTGCGACTGGGTCATTCAAACACATGAATATGCTTTGATCTATATCATTCCATGGTAGCTCTAGAAGTATGTTTAGGGTTGTTGTCCTGCTGGAAGGTGAACCTATGCCCCCGCCAAAGTCTTTTTCAGCCTCAAAGTTTTTCCTGCAGGTTTTCCCTGTATTTAGCTCTATTCATCTTGCCATCAACTCGAACTAGCTCCCCAGTCACTGTTGAAGAAAAGCCTCCTCACAGCATGATGCTGCCATCACTATGTTTGATGGTCGGGATTGTGTTTTCAGAATTATGTGCAGTGTTAGTTTTCTGCCACACAGTGTTTTGCATTTAGGTCAAAAATTTCTACTTTGGTCTCAACTGACTCTAGAGCACCTTCTTACACATGCTGTGATCCCTACATGGCTTTTTGAAAATTGCAAACAGGACTTCCTAAGGCTTACTTTCAAAATAGGCTTTTTTCTTGCTCCTTTTCCATTTTTGGATTACGAATTGTAAAGTGCCCCATGGCATGGTCAGAGCACTGGCAATTTTTTTTTTTTTTTTTTTTTAACCTAACCCTGCTTTAGTCTTCTCCAGAAATTTATCCAATACTGGTGTGTTCCAAAACTGGTGTGTTCCTTGGTTTTCAGATGCTGTTTGATCCTTAAACGTTCTCAAACAAGCCTCTGAGGCCTTCATAGAACAACTATAGTGACACTGAAAAGAAATTACACACAAGTGGATTCAATTTACTAATCAGGGCAGCACGGTGGGATTAGCCGTGCACTGCAGCTTTGCAGCGCTTCTGGATTCAATTCCCACCAAGGACAACATCTGCAAAAAGTTTGTATCTTCTCCTCGTGTTTGCGTGGGTTTCCCCTGGGTACTCCAGTTTCCTCCCACACTCCAAAAATATACTGATAGGAAATTTAGATTGTGAGCCCCGATAGGGACAGTGTAGCCATTGTATGTAAAGCGCTGTGTAATTATAGCGCTATATAAATGAATAAATATTATATTATTACTGGAGATATATTACTGGAGAGGTCACTTGGTTTTTTGGGGGTTGTTTTTTGGGAAGGGGGGTGAATACAAAAGTTTGTTACAATTTTCAGATTTATTTTTTTTTTATACAGCAGGTGAAATAAGTATTGAACACATTACCAGTTTTCAAAGTAAATATATTTCTAAGGGTACATGCCCACGAGTGGGACCCGCAGGAGAATGCAGCTGCCCGTGCCTACAATCTGGGATTGGGCGGTTGCGGTCTCTCGCTTGTGTTATCCCTGCACAGGATGCTTGCGATTCCGCAGCAAATAATTAACATGCTGCAGCTCAGTAAGCAGCACCGAAGGTCAGTGTTTGCTGTGGAAACAACAAGCACAGTGGGCACGGGATTTCTAAAAATCCCATCTACTATGCTTGTACTGTACATCGCAGCATTGATCATGGACACGCAACCTGCTAAAGGTGCTATTGACATGAATTTCTCACCAGCTGCCGGTAACAACCCATCCAATCCACACAGGGAAAGAATTCAAACCATAGGTGTCCATATATCTAGCGATGTGTAATAGTGAGAAATGACACAGGTTAAAAAGTTTTGAATGCGTGAAGAAAGAGGTGCAAAAAGCCCTAGATTTCAGCTACTGTCATGACTTTCTATCAGTAATTAGAAACCAAACCTGCCACTTAATGAAAAATAATAATAGCTGGTTCAACTGATAGGCTACAAAAAGATGTCTCATTACCAAGGTGCCGCACAAGAAACATCTCATGATGTGTAAAACCAGTGAGTTGTCTCAAGATCTTCACAACCTTATTGTTGAAAAACATACTGATGGCATTGGTTATAGAAGAATTTCTAAAGTACTGAAAGTTCCATGGAGCACTGTTGGGACCATAATACAGAAGCACCCTCACCACGCAAAACTCTATTGCTGAAAAAAAAGCATGTTCAAGCACATTTAGTTTGCTCAACAACATTTAGACAAGCCTGTGAAATACTGGGAGAATATAGTCTGCTAAGAAAAGACAAAAATTGAACTCTTTGTATACCATAACACACAATGTTTGAAGGCCAAAAGGCACTACCTATTACCCCCAAAACATCACACCAACAATAAACATCATAGTGTAGAACAGTTATTCAGGAGATGGCACTGGAAAACTTCATGTGATTGATTGAAGAATGAATGGACAAATGTACTAAGATTTCTTAATAAAAATCTGCTGCCATCTACCATAATGATGAAGATGAAACAAGGGTGGAAATTTCAGCAAGAAAATGATCCCAAACACACCGTCAAGGAAACCATTGGTTTCAGAGAAAGAAAATATAGCTGTAAGAATGGCCCAGCCAGTCACCTGACCTGAATTCAAGAGAAAATCTAAGTTACTTACTAGTAATGGGTTTTTCTAGAACCCATGACAGCACCACCAGAGAGAAAGGTCCACCCATATTAGGACATAAAACCGACTGAAATAAAAGGTCAGCACCTCTCCTCCACATCAGTTAGCTTACAGTGTTAGAGAGGATTACTAGAAACCATACTAATACATACCATCACCAAACACACCAGACTACCACTTAACTGTGGCTTAATACAGCAAATATAAAATTCACAGGAGAAAAAAAAAAAGGGGGGGAGGGGGGGGTAATGGTGCTGTAGCCCTCTGGACCTCTGGAAAATCCCATTATCGGTGAGTGACTTAGATTTTTCCCTTCTCCTATGACAGCACCACCAGTGAGATTCTGATAGATACCACAGCCTCTAGGGAAGGACCACCGCTTGTAGAACCTTTCTACCTAATGCTAAATCCACTGTGGATGACAGATCTAATCTGTAGTGATTTAAAAAAAGGTGGAATGAGAAGCCCGGGTTGCAGTCTTATAAATTTGCTCAATAGGCATGTCTGCCCTCTCAGCCCAGGAAGTTGCCACCGACCTGGAGGAATGTGCGGTAATACCTTCCAGCACTGGCCTGTTCCGGGCTAAATGGGCTACGCTAATTGCCTCCCTCACCCATCTTGCTATTGTACCCTTCGAGGCTGTAAGGCTCTTCCTAGCTCTTTGAAAGCAAATAAATAGGGATTGACTGATCCTCCAAAATCTAGTAGATTCTCTGTACTGTACAAGGGATTTTCCAGAGTATTGAGCCATTCTTCCTTTGAAATTTTAGGAGTGGCACAGAAGGATGGAAGGACCATCTCTTGAGATCTATGGAAGGTCTTCGCAACTTTAGGCAAATATGCTAGGTCTGTTCTTAGGACTACTCTATTGTCTAGGATCCGTGTGTATGGCGGAATTGAGTGATGGAGCCTGCAGATAACTAACCCTTCTAGCCGAAGTTATAGCTATGCTATCAAGAGGACTAGATTAAGGGTAAGGTTTTTGACTGAAGCCTGAGAGAAGGATTTAGATCACAGGGATGAACCATCAGGGAAGGAATAGGAGTGGCTCTCTGACACGATATAATAACCCTCTTGACCCAACTGTCCCCTGCCAGGTTGTAGTTATAAAGGGTTCCTATAGCTGATACCTGCACCTTCAGAGTACTGACAGCCAAGCCTATTTCTAAACCCTTCAGGAAGAACTCAAGAATGGGACCAACTGGGACCTTCCTACCTGGCACCTCCCCTGAAGTAGAGTGGAATTTCTTCCAGATCCTACCATAAATTTTGGTGGCTGTTGGTTTTCTGCTCCGTAGAAGGGTAGAAACAAGATTTCTTGAAAAAACATGGCCTGATAACAATTCTCTCTCAAATTCCAGGCCATCAAATGCAGGCCTGAAACCGGAAGGTGAAGTACTGGCTGTGGTAGAGGTGGTCAGTAATCTTTGGCAGGAGCTAAAGGTTTGACATAGACAACTTACTCAGCCAATAGAACCAAGGTCTTTTGGGCCAGAAAGGGGCAACTAATATTACCCTTGCCTGATCCTCCCGGGTGTTCCTTAAAACCACCGGAATTAACACTAGAGGAGGAAAGGCATAAAGCAGTCCTGAGCTCCAGGGGATTTGGAAGGAGTCTACTGCCCCTGGATTCTCACAGGGATTTAGGGAACAGAACCTGCCTACCTTTTTGCTGTCTTTGTTGGCAGAGAGGTCTATTACTGGGGATCCCCGATGCATTACTATATGGTCAAAGATGCCAGAGTTTAGGGACCATTCCCCCTGCTTCAGTTGGTTCAGACTCAAGAAATCCGCTGTAATATTCTCCACCCCCCTTATGTATAGTGCAGAGAGAAATGAAAGAGATTGTTATGAGCTAGGATAAATATGTCCAGGGCAGCACTCATCAGAGAAAGATCTTGTGCCCCACTGGTGGTTTAGGTAAGCCACAGATACCCTGTTGTCTAAAAGGATGTGAACATGTTGGCCAGCTAGCACTGGAAAACACTCCTCTAAAGAGGGATGTCGTAGCGTGTAAAGCCCCAACGAGAGGTCGTTGGGGTCACAAAATTAGTGACGCACATCCGGCATCGTTAGCGACGTTGTTGGGTGTGAAACGCACAAACAACCGCTAACGATTAAAATTACTCACCATATCGTTGATCGTTGACACGTCGTTCTAATCTCAAATATCGTTGCTGTTGCAGGACGCAGGTTGTTAGTCGTTCCTCCCGCAGCACACATCGCTATGTGTGACACCGCAGGAACAAGGAACAACATCGAACCTGCGGCCGCCGGCAATGAGGAAGGAGGTGGGCGGGATGTTCTGGCTGCTCATCTCTGCCCCTCCGCTTCTATTGGGCGGCCGCTTAGTGACGCCGCTGTGTCGCCGAACAAACCTACCCATTATAAAGGAGGCTGTTCGCCAGCCACAGCAACGTCGCTAGGCAGGTAAGTATGTGTGATGGGGACTAACGATGTGCGCCATGGACAGCGATTTGCCCGTGACGCACAACCGACGGGGGCGGGTGCTTTCACCTGCGACATCGCTAGCGATGTCGCTGTGTGTAAAGTGGCCTTTAGGCTCTTCTAATTGCCTATAGCTCTTTTAGGTTGGAGGAGCTTTGTTTCTCCTGGGAATTCCATCTCCCCTGGCCATGTGTTCTCTCAGGTGAGCCCCTTAACCCGACATGCTTGAGTCTGTAGTGATTACATCCAATATAGGTGGCGCCCAGGGAACACCTGCTGACAGATTTTGTATGTCCAACCATCACTGAAGGGAATCTTGCAACGGTCAGGAAAGTTCTAATCTTTCTTCTAAAAATCCTCCTACTGCTTCAGCGCTT
>NC_134358.1:356766372-356851372 GCF_048569485.1 Anomaloglossus baeobatrachus | reverse complement strand
AGACAATTCGTTCCACAACTTGTTAGATGTCCCATACTGGTGCCCTATTGTGCCATTCCACATACGCACAAACACATGCACAAACACACACAAATACAGATTATGCTCACCTTACCTTCCGCTCCCTCGCCGGTCTCCTGGAACTTGCAGTTCACCCGTACACGCTGTGTATCGGGTAACCAAGGCGACCGATGCCGGACCTTCCACACTCAGCGCACTGACGTCAAAGGCAGGAGACGCTTGCCTTTGTTTGGCCAGCGTGCTGCCTTTGAGTAGAGCCTGACAGGGAAAGTTCCTCCCTCGTCGTGATGGTTACCGTGTAACACATCCTGTGGAGGGAGGACCTTCCCCTGTCAGCCGCTACTCAAAAGGCAGCGCGCTGGCCAGAGGCAAGCGGCTCCTGCCTTTGCCGTCAGCGCGCTGAGTGCGGAAGGTCCGGCATCGGTCGCCTTGGTTACCCGATACATGCAAGTTCCAGGAAGCCAGCGAGGGAACAGAAGGTAAGGTGAGCATAATACTATATGTGTGTGCGTGCGTGTTTGTGTGGACTGCAAGAGCGGGTTAGAGCGTGGTGGATGTACGGAACCGGAAGGGTGTGCGGTGAGTATTTTGCTCGTACAGCAAGGCTTTCTCGTAACACAGTTACAAATTTACAGAAAGCCTTGCTCGTTATGCGAAATACTCACTAACTGAGTTACTCGTTAAGCGAGGTTCCACTGCATAGATAGATTTTATATATATATATATATATATATATATATATATATATATATATATATATATATATATATATATATATATATATATATATATATATATATATATATATATATATATATATTACAGTTAGGTCCAGAAATATTTAGACAGTGACACAATTTTCGCGAGTTGAGCTCTGCATGCCACCACATTGGATTTAAAATGAAACCTCTACAACAGAATTCAAGTGCAGACTAACGTTTAATTTGAAGGTTTGAACAAAAATATCTGATAGAAATTGTAGGAATTGTACACATTTCTTTACAAACACTCCACATTATAGGAGGTCAAAAGTAATTGGACAAATAAACCAAACCCAAACAAAATATTTTTATTTTCAATATTTTGTTGCGAATCCTTTGGAGGCAATCACTGCCTTAAGTCTGGAACCCATGGACATCACCAAACGCTGGGTTTCCTCCTTCTTAATGCTTTGCCAGGCCTTTACAGCCGCAGCCTTCAGGTCTTGCTTCTTTGTGGGTCTTTCCGTCTTAAGTCTAGATTTGAGCAAGTGAAATGCATGCTCAATTGGGTTAAGATCTGGTGATTGACTTGGCCATTGCAGAATGTTCCACTTTTTTGCACTCATGAACTCCTGGGTAGTTTTGGCTGTATGCTTAGGGTAATTTGTCCATCTGTACTATGAAGCGCCGTCCAATCAACTTTGCGGCATTTCGCTGAATCTGGGCTGAAAGTATATCCCGGTACACTTCAGAATTCATCCGGCTACTCTTGTCTGCTGTTATGTCATCAATAAACACAAGTGACCCAGTGCCATTGAAAGCCATGCATGCCCATGCCATCACGTTGCCTCCACCATGTTTTACAGAGGATGTGGTGTGCCTTGGATCATGTGCCATTCCCTTTCTTCTCGTAACTTTTTTCTTCCCATCATTCTGGTACAGATTGATCTTTGTCTCATCTGTCCATAGAATACTTTTCCAGAACTGAGCTGGCTTCATGAGGTGTTTTTCAGCAAATTTAACTCTGGCCTGTCTATTTTTGGAATTGATGAATGGTTTGCATCTAGATGTGAACCCTTTGTAATTACTTTCATGGAGTCTTCTCTTTACTGTTGACTTAGAGACAGATACACCTACTTCACAGAGTGTTCTGGACTTCAGTTGATGTTGTGAACGGGTTCTTCTTCACCAAAGAAAGTATGCGGCGATCATCCACCACTGTTGTCATCCGTGGACGCCCAGGCCTTTTTGAGTTCCCAAGCTCACCAGTCAATTCCTTTTTTCTCAGAATGTACCCGACTGTTGATTTTGCTACTCCAAGCATGTCTGCTATATCTATCTATCTATCTATCTATCTATCTATCTATCTATCTATCTATCTATCTATCTATCTATCTATCTATCTATCTATCTATATATATATCTATATATATATATATATATATATATATATATATATATATATATATATATATATATATATATATAGCACACACACATACATACATATACACACACACACGCACACGCACCCACCCGCACACAGTACAGACCAAAAGTTTGGACACACCTTCTCAAAGTTTTTATTTTCAGGACTCTGAAAATTGTAGATTCACAATGAAGGCATCAAAACTATGAATTAAAACATGTGGAATAAAATACTTAAAAAAGTGTGAAACAACTGAAAATATGTCTTATATTCTATATTCTTCAAAGTAGCCACCTGTTGCTTTGATTACTGCTTTGCACACTCTTGGCATTCTCTTGATGAGCCTCAAGAGGTAGTCACTGGAAATGGTCTTCCAACAGTCTTGAAGGAGTTCCCAGAGATACTTAGCACTTGTTGGCCCTTTTGCCTTCACTCTGCGGTCCAGCTCACCCCAAACCATCTCGATTGGGTTCAGGTCTGGTGACTGTGGAGGTTAGGTCATCTGGTGTAGCACCCAATCACTCTCCTTCTTAGTCAAATAGCCCTTAAACAGCCTGGAGGTGTGTTTGAGGGTCATTGTCCTGTTGAAAAATAAATGATGGTCCAACTAAACGTAAACCGTATGGAATAGCACGCCGCTGCAAGATGCTGTGGTAGGCATGCTGATTCTGTATGCCTTCAATTTTGGATAAATCCATAAACAGCGTCACCAGCAAAGCACCCCCACACCATCTCCTCCATGCTTCATGGTGGGAACTAGGCATGTAGAGTCCATCCGTTCACCTTCCCTTGCATAGTCACTGGTGTGCATACCTTCTCTCCATATAGTGATTTTTTTTTAGGTTTTTGCACCCAGTTCAGACTTAGAATGGTGTTCCAAACGTTATTTATTAATTACACCTTTACTACAAAGACACGGTGGTTGGATCCAAAGATCTCAAATTTGGACTCATCAGACCAAAGCACAGATTTCCAATGGTCTAATGTCCATTCCTTGTGTTCATTAGCCCAAACAAATCTCTTCTGCTTGTTGTCTGTCCTTAGCAGTGGTTTCCTAGCAGCTATTTTACCATGAAGGCCTGCTGCACAAAATCTCCTCTTAATAGTTGTTCTAGAGATGAGAAGGTGTGTCCAAACTTTTGGTCTTTACTGTATATTTATTTTTTACCTAATCCCAGGATGTGACATCAACTTTCCCTGCCCTGGTCGCTGATCTAATGCCCTGCAGTATAAAAGCATTAGATCAGTGACTGGCACACAGGCAGGAGGTATATGCTCAAGGCAAGACCTCACAGGCCTCCTTACTAGAGCTGGGCGTGCTCAAAGAAAACCGGGACCATATGGTCCCTGTCACTATTTTTTCTTTTTCTTTTTAAACCCAGTTCCGATCCGGAATCCAGTCCCCGGATAAGTCGATGGGGATCAGAGACCGGAGATTAAAATGGTTGGTAAAAAGGATAAGGAGATAGCATGGGTGAGTACAGCACAGCCGCTCCTATGTCATGGCGGCAAGCTGTTTCCAGGTCATGCATTCACTTCCACAGCAACCTTCTTTGAATATGCACTGTTTACCCCGCCCACCGGTACCGCTGTTTGCAGTCAGCCGCGCCCCCACACAGTGGCAGCGTGTCAGCTGTCTGCTTCTAATCACATGTACTATGCTCAGCTATAATGTAGGCCGGGGTCACACTGGCGTATGGCTTCCGATGTGAGAGCATTGGATGGGATATGCTAATGACCCTCGACTCAGGTTCTCCTGTGAGCGTGAGCCGAGTGTAATATGACTGTTACCCGATCCTGTGATCGGGGCACAGCTGTGGAGGAATTAATCTCCCCATCTCCTCCACGGTCAGCCTGTGCGTATATCGCAATGCACTTGGATAACATGCGAGTGCAATCCGATGTTTCTCTCAGACCCATAGACTTGTAAGGGTGTGGGTGATAGGAGACTCGCAGACAGGTTGGTGTTACTCACACGAGTATTGAGTCGCATCACCAGGCACGGCCTGCTGCTGTCTGGACAGTAGCGTGCATCTGCATGTATTTCTATGCAGCTGCACGCTCGTGTTGGGAGAGTGGCAGGCTGGGTGATGGTACTTAATACTAGCGCAAGTAACACGTAAAAAGGTAACACCTGCCACAATCGCAGCATGCTGCAAATTTTTCCTCAGTCCGATTAGGGCTGAGAAAAAAAACTCACAAATGTGAGCTGCTGCATTGCTTTACATGGGGCACAGTGCACTCGTGCGAGTCATACGTCAGTGTGACTCTACCCGTACAATAAAAATCAATAAAATTAAAAAAAAATGGTGTATGGTCTCCTCATAGTATGATATGAACACAGCTAAAGCCACAGCCAGAGGCTACACCCCCAGCCCTGAGCTCATCTTGGCTGAGTATCCTAATAAGAGGAACCACATGCAGCTTTTTTAAAATTATTTAAATAAATTTAAAAAACCAGCATGCAGTTTCCCCAATTTTGAAACCCAGCCAAGGTAAAGCCTGACAGCTGGGGGTTGGTATTCTCAGAATGTGGAGGGCCACGGTTATTGGCCGCCCCCAAGCCTTAAAATAGCAAACTGCAGCCGCACGGAATTAAGCCGCACGGAATTATCGCATCCATTAGATGCGACAAGCCCGGTGCTTTACCCGGCTCTTTTCGATTGCCCTGGTTCGGTGGAAATAGGGGTAATAAGGGGTTAATAACAGCCAACAGATGCTACTAAGCCCTAGGTTAGTAATGGCAGGCATCTGAGACACTCCCTCATCCCTAATCTGTAAGAGAAAGTTTCAAACAAAAAAAATCCTTTATTTGAAATAAAATACAAAAACCACCCTCTTTCACCACTTTATTAACCCCTAAACACCTTGTAAGTGCGACGTAATCAACACGAGGTCCCACGACAATTCCAGCTACATCTCTGTGACAGCAAGCGGCCATAGAGCATAACTGCTTGCTGTGCGCCCCACGGAGAAAATGAATGAGCCGCGATGAGCGATGACTGATTGCAGTCAGACATGGTCACACAGGCTGGGGGCACGTCTGACTGCAACCAATCACACAGGCAAGGCCGGACAGAGGGCAGGGAAAGCAGTGCTGAGTGCATATGGAAGAGCAATGATGAGTGGAGGCCGTAGGATAAACGTACAGCCAAACGGGAGCAGTGTACAGCTGCGATGGAGCCTTGTAAGTTTGAAGCTCTTGCTTCATTCCCATTTTCTTTATTTATTTATTTTTAACTTCTCGAGTGCCAGTTCCGGAACAGACAAAATCCCAGGCCCGGCACCAGAGAAACTTTGAAACCGCGCTAGTCCGAACTTTTATAGTTGGGGTCCGCTCATCTCTACTCCTTAACTATGTAACCCCGAAGGATATGATTCCGCCCATGGTCATCATGGAGACAAATGGGCAAAATGCAATCACATTATGCTGATCGAAGCAGAGAGGGAGCCCCCTTCCCTTCTACATGAAGATTGACCACTGTTGCAATAGACAGAGGCATCAGAAGGGTTAAATACTCGTAATCCGTGCTAGCACGCTCGTGGCCATTACAACAGGGTGTCAGCTATGACACATACAAGAAGTTCACAATAAATGTAAATATCAAAATGTAACACAGCGCCACCTATTGGAAGTAGCGATCCTAAAAGTCACAAGTGGATTTTCAACAATCCTTTGAAATATGACTCAGGATATATAAGCCAGATCAGAATCCCAATTTGCAGACACGGTGTTTCGGGGTACTTGCCCCTCGTCAGTGCAAAGTATGGGGGTGTCTGATCTGGCTCATGAGAAAGCTATGTGGGGACCACGGGGGAACACTATTCTCCTTAAGGAGACTTTGCAAGCCAGTCTGGCTGCCAGGTAAGGGGACTTATAGCTGCAATGCCCCTCTGGGAAATATTCAAATTGTCTCTCCAGTAAAGGAGACAAACTCTAGCACAGCGCCACCTATTGGAAGTAGCGATCCTAAAAGTCACAAGTGGATTTTCAACAATCCTTTGAAATATGACTCAGGATATATAAGCCAGATCAGAATCCCAATTTGCAGACACGGTGTTTCGGGGTGCTTGCCCCTCGTCAGTGCAAAGTATGGGGGTGTCTGATCTGGCTCATGAGAAAGCTATGTGGGGACCACGGGGGAACACTATTCTCCTTAAGGAGACTTTGCAAGCCAGTCTGGCTGCCAGGTAAGGGGACTTATAGCTGCAATGCCCCTCTGGGAAATATTCAAATTGTCTCTCCAGTAAAGGAGACAAACTCTAGCACAGCGCCACCTATTGGAAGTAGCGATCCTAAAAGTCACAAGTGGATTTTCAACAATCCTTTGAAATATGACTCAGGATATATAAGCCAGATCAGAATCCCAATTTGCAGACACGGTGTTTCGGGGTGCTTGCCCCTCGTCAGTGCAAAGTATGGGGGTGTCTGATCTGGCTCATGAGAAAGCTATGTGGGGACCACGGGGGAACACTATTCTCCTTAAGGAGACTTTGCAAGCCAGTCTGGCTGCCAGGTAAGGGGACTTATAGCTGCAATGCCCCTCTGGGAAATATTCAAATTGTCTCTCCAGTAAAGGAGACAAGCTCTAGCACAGCGCCACCTATTGGAAGTAGCGATCCTAAAAGTCACAAGTGGATTTTCAACAATCCTTTGAAATATGACTCAGGATATATAAGCCAGATCAGAATCCCAATTTGCAGACACGGTGTTTCGGGGTGCTTGCCCCTCGTCAGTGCAAAGTATGGGGGTGTCTGATCTGGCTCATGAGAAAGCTATGTGGGGACCACGGGGGAACACTATTCTCCTTAAGGAGACTTTGCAAGCCAGTCTGGCTGCCAGGTAAGGGGACTTATAGCTGCAATGCCCCTCTGGGAAATATTCAAATTGTCTCTCCAGTAAAGGAGACAAACTCTAGCACAGCGCCACCTATTGGAAGTAGCGATCCTAAAAGTCACAAGTGGATTTTCAACAATCCTTTGAAATATGACTCAGGATATATAAGCCAGATCAGAATCCCAATTTGCAGACACGGTGTTTCGGGGTGCTTGCCCCTCGTCAGTGCAAAGTATGGGGGTGTCTGATCTGGCTCATGAGAAAGCTATGTGGGGACCACGGGGGAACACTATTCTCCTTAAGGAGACTTTGCAAGCCAGTCTGGCTGCCAGGTAAGGGGACTTATAGCTGCAATGCCCCTCTGGGAAATATTCAAATTGTCTCTCCAGTAAAGGAGACAAACTCTAGCACAGCGCCACCTATTGGAAGTAGCGATCCTAAAAGTCACAAGTGGATTTTCAACAATCCTTTGAAATATGACTCAGGATATATAAGCCAGATCAGAATCCCAATTTGCAGACACGGTGTTTCGGGGTGCTTGCCCCTCGTCAGTGCAAAGTATGGGGGTGTCTGATCTGGCTCATGAGAAAGCTATGTGGGGACCACCCCCATACTTTGCACTGACGAGGGGCAAGCACCCCGAAACACCGTGTCTGCAAATTGGGATTCTGATCTGGCTTATATATCCTGAGTCATATTTCAAAGGATTGTTGAAAATCCACTTGTGACTTTTAGGATCGCTACTTCCAATAGGTGGCGCTGTGCTAGAGTTTGTCTCCTTTACTGGAGAGACAATTTGAATATTTCCCAGAGGGGCATTGCAGCTATAAGTCCCCTTACCTGGCAGCCAGACTGGCTTGCAAAGTCTCCTTAAGGAGAATAGTGTTCCCCCGTGGTCCCCACATAGCTTTCTCATGAGCCAGATCAGACACCCCCATACTTTGCACTGACGAGGGGCAAGCACCCCGAAACACCGTGTCTGCAAATTGGGATTCTGATCTGGCTTATATATCCTGAGTCATATTTCAAAGGATTGTTGAAAATCCACTTGTGACTTTTAGGATCGCTACTTCCAATAGGTGGCGCTGTGCTAGAGTTTGTCTCCTTTACTGGAGAGACAATTTGAATATTTCCCAGAGGGGCATTGCAGCTATAAGTCCCCTTACCTGGCAGCCAGACTGGCTTGCAAAGTCTCCTTAAGGAGAATAGTGTTCCCCCGTGGTCCCCACATAGCTTTCTCATGAGCCAGATCAGACACCCCCATACTTTGCACTGACGAGGGGCAAGCACCCCGAAACACCGTGTCTGCAAATTGGGATTCTGATCTGGCTTATATATCCTGAGTCATATTTCAAAGGATTGTTGAAAATCCACTTGTGACTTTTAGGATCGCTACTTCCAATAGGTGGCGCTGTGCTAGAGTTTGTCTCCTTTACTGGAGAGACAATTTGAATATTTCCCAGAGGGGCATTGCAGCTATAAGTCCCCTTACCTGGCAGCCAGACTGGCTTGCAAAGTCTCCTTAAGGAGAATAGTGTTCCCCCGTGGTCCCCACATAGCTTTCTCATGAGCCAGATCAGACACCCCCATACTTTGCACTGACGAGGGGCAAGCACCCCGAAACACCGTGTCTACAAATTGGGATTCTGATCTGGCTTATATATCCTGAGTCATATTTCAAAGGATTGTTGAAAATCCACTTGTGACTTTTAGGATCGCTACTTCCAATAGGTGGCGCTGTGCTAGAGTTTGTCTCCTTTACTGGAGAGACAATTTGAATATTTCCCAGAGGGGCATTGCAGCTATAAGTCCCCTTACCTGGCAGCCAGACTGGCTTGCAAAGTCTCCTTAAGGAGAATAGTGTTCCCCCGTGGTCCCCACATAGCTTTCTCATGAGCCAGATCAGACACCCCCATACTTTGCACTGACGAGGGGCAAGCACCCCGAAACACCGTGTCTGCAAATTGGGATTCTGATCTGGCTTATATATCCTGAGTCATATTTCAAAGGATTGTTGAAAATCCACTTGTGACTTTTAGGATCGCTACTTCCAATAGGTGGCGCTGTGCTAGAGTTTGTCTCCTTTACTGGAGAGACAATTTGAATATTTCCCAGAGGGGCATTGCAGCTATAAGTCCCCTTACCTGGCAGCCAGACTGGCTTGCAAAGTCTCCTTAAGGAGAATAGTGTTCCCCCGTGGTCCCCACATAGCTTTCTCATGAGCCAGATCAGACACCCCCATACTTTGCACTGACGAGGGGCAAGCACCCCGAAACACCATGTCTGCAAATTGGGATTCTGATCTGGCTTATATATCCTGAGTCATATTTCAAAGGATTGTTGAAAATCCACTTGTGACTTTTAGGATCGCTACTTCCAATAGGTGGCGCTGTGCTAGAGTTTGTCTCCTTTACTGGAGAGACAATTTGAATATTTCCCAGAGGGGCATTGCAGCTATAAGTCCCCTTACCTGGCAGCCAGACTGGCTTGCAAAGTCTCCTTAAGGAGAATAGTGTTCCCCCGTGGTCCCCACATAGCTTTCTCATGAGCCAGATCAGACACCCCCATACTTTGCACTGACGAGGGGCAAGCACCCCGAAACACCGTGTCTGCAAATTGGGATTCTGATCTGGCTTATATATCCTGAGTCATATTTCAAAGGATTGTTGAAAATCCACTTGTGACTTTTAGGATCGCTACTTCCAATAGGTGGCGCTGTGCTAGAGTTTGTCTCCTTTACTGGAGAGACAATTTGAATATTTCCCAGAGGGGCATTGCAGCTATAAGTCCCCTTACCTGGCAGCCAGACTGGCTTGCAAAGTCTCCTTAAGGAGAATAGTGTTCCCCCGTGGTCCCCACATAGCTTTCTCATGAGCCAGATCAGACACCCCCATACTTTGCACTGACGAGGGGCAAGCACCCCGAAACACCGTGTCTGCAAATTGGGATTCTGATCTGGCTTATATATCCTGAGTCATATTTCAAAGGATTGTTGAAAATCCACTTGTGACTTTTAGGATCGCTACTTCCAATAGGTGGCGCTGTGCTAGAGTTTGTCTCCTTTACTGGAGAGACAATTTGAATATTTCCCAGAGGGGCATTGCAGCTATAAGTCCCCTTACCTGGCAGCCAGACTGGCTTGCAAAGTCTCCTTAAGGAGAATAGTGTTCCCCCGTGGTCCCCACATAGCTTTCTCATGAGCCAGATCAGACACCCCCATACTTTGCACTGACGAGGGGCAAGCACCCCGAAACACCGTGTCTGCAAATTGGGATTCTGATCTGGCTTATATATCCTGAGTCATATTTCAAAGGATTGTTGAAAATCCACTTGTGACTTTTAGGATCGCTACTTCCAATAGGTGGCGCTGTGCTAGAGTTTGTCTCCTTTACTGGAGAGACAATTTGAATATTTCCCAGAGGGGCATTGCAGCTATAAGTCCCCTTACCTGGCAGCCAGACTGGCTTGCAAAGTCTCCTTAAGGAGAATAGTGTTCCCCCGTGGTCCCCACATAGCTTTCTCATGAGCCAGATCAGACACCCCCATACTTTGCACTGACGAGGGGCAAGCACCCCGAAACACCGTGTCTGCAAATTGGGATTCTGATCTGGCTTATATATCCTGAGTCATATTTCAAAGGATTGTTGAAAATCCACTTGTGACTTTTAGGATCGCTACTTCCAATAGGTGGCGCTGTGCTAGAGTTTGTCTCCTTTACTGGAGAGACAATTTGAATATTTCCCAGAGGGGCATTGCAGCTATAAGTCCCCTTACCTGGCAGCCAGACTGGCTTGCAAAGTCTCCTTAAGGAGAATAGTGTTCCCCCGTGGTCCCAATATCAAAATGTTAATTTCAGTAATTCAATGCAAAAAGGGAAACGCATATATTATAGAGTCATTACAAAGTTTATTTCTCTTAATGTTGATGATTATGGCTTACAGCCAATGAAAACCCGAAAGTCATTATCTCAGAAAATTAGAATATTATATAATACTAACTGAAAAAATGATTTTTAACTCAGAAATGTTGGCCTACAGAAAAGTACCGTATTTTTCGGACCATAAGACGCACCCTGGTTTTAGAGGAGGAAAATAGGAAAATAAAATTTTAAGCAAAAAATGTGGTCATGACACAGTGTCATGGGGCGAGGATCTGCTGCTGACACTGTTATGGGGGTAATGTCCCCAAATTCTCTACTAAGGTGCCGCATCCTGGTAATGATCCTCCCTGCCTGGTATATACAGTATATGTCCCTCATCCTGCTATATACCGTAATCCTGCCATACGGCCGCATCCTGCTATATACTGGCATGTGGCCGCATCCTGCTATATAACCCATCATGGCATATGGCCCCATCCGGCTCATAATATGCCCCCATCCTGCTCATAATATGCCCCCATCCGGCTCATCATATGCCCCCATCCGGCTCATCATATGCCCCCATCCTGCTCATCATATGCCCCCATCCTGCTCATCATATGCCCCCATCCGGCTCATAATATGCCCCATCCGGCTCATCATATGCCCCCATCCGGCTCATCATATGCCCCCATCCGGCTCATCATATGCCCCCATCCGGCTCATCATATGCCCCCATCCGGCTCATCATATGCCCCCATCCGGCTCATCATATGCCCCCATCCGGCTTATCATATGCCCCCATCCGGCTCATCATATGCCCCCATCCTGGTGTATGGCCGCATCCTGTGGCACATAAAAAAAATAAACGTTCATACTCACCTCACTTTACCTCACTCCCTGCAGCATCGCTCGTCCTGTCTGTGTCAGCGGCAGCGCCGCTGATTGGAGCCGTCCCCATTACCCTGCTGGATCGCCATCATCTCCTGTGTCTGTGCCAGTGTCCCGGCGGCTGCGTGTGGACACGTGCGCACAGCGATGACGTCATCGCTGTGCGCGCCGCTAGTCTCCACTCAGCTGCCGGCACAAACACAGGAGATGATCGCGATCCAGCAGGGTAATGGGGACGGCTCCAATCAGCGGCGCTGCCGCTGACACAGACGGAAGGACGAGCGATGCTGCAGGGAACAGTGAGTACTGTACACTCACTGATTCACTGCTCCCCGCGCTGATGATGACGCGCGGGGAGCAGTGAATACAGCCGCACATGATCACTCCAGGCCGTAGTTGCCAGGGGTGATCATGCGAGCCGGCTGTTTATCCCCCGCCCATCATCCCGCCCACCTGTCAGCGCCGGCTTCAGCGCTGAGGGATGATGGGCGGGGGATGGGCGTGCATATTATATGAGCGGGTCCACGTGGTCACGGCAGGCTGCTACAGCCTGCTCGTGCCCCCGATGACCCGCTCCACCGCAGCACCCACATTCCCCGCAGCCACATTCAGACCATAAGACGCACCCCCCACTTTCCCCCAACATTTGGGGGAAAAAAAGTGCGTCTTATGGTCCGAAAAATACGGTATGTACAGTAAATGCACTCAATATTTGGTCGGGGCTCCTACTGCATGAATTACTGCATCAATGTGGCGTGGCATGGAGGTGATCAGCCTGTGGCACTGCTGAGGTGTTATGGAAGCCTAGGTTGCTTTGATAGCAGCCTTCAGCTCGTCGACATTGTTAGGTCTAATGTCCCTCATCTTCCTCTTGACAATACCCCATAGATTCTCTATGGGGTTTAGGTCAGGCGAGTTGTGGGTCAATCAAGCACAGTGATACTGTGGCTATTAAACCAGGTATTGGTACTTTTAGCAGCATGGATAGGTGCCAAGTCCTGCTGGAAAATTACTTTGGTTTTGATGAAACACAGTGGATCTACATCAGCAGATGACATGGCTCCCCAAAGAATCACTGATTGTGGAAACTTCACACTAGACCTCAAGCAGCTTGGATTGTGGCTTCTCCACTCTTCCTCCAGACTCTGGGACCTTAATTTCCAAATGAAATGCAAAATTTACTTTCATCTGAAAAAAACACCTTGGACCACTGAGCAACAGTCCAGTTCTTTTTCTCCTTGCCTCAGGTAAGACGCTTCTGGTGTGGTCTATTGGTCATGAGTGACTTGACACAAGGAGTGTGACACCTGTAGCCCATGTCCTGGATATGTCTGTGTGTGGTAGCTCTTGAAGCACTGACTCCAGCAGCAGTCCACTCCTTCTGCATCTCCTCCAAATTTTGAATGGCCTTTTTTAATCCTTTCAATGCTATTTTTATCCCGGTTGCTTGTGCACCCTTTTCCTACCACACTTTTTCTTTCCACTAAATTTTCCATTAATATACTTGGATACAGTACCCTGAACAGCCAGCTTCTTTAGCAATGACCTTTTGTGGCTTAACCTCCTTATGGAGTGTTTCAATGTCTGCCTTTTGGACATGTGTCAAGTCATCAGTCTGTCCCATGATTGTGTAGCCTACTTAACCAGACTAAGGGACAATTTTAAACGCTTTGGGAAGCCTTTGCAGGTGTTGTGTTAATAATTCTAATTTTCTGAGAATGATTTTCAGGTTTTCATTGGCTGTAAGCAATAATCATCAACATTATCATAAATAAAATACTTGAAATAGATCCCTCTGGTTGTAATGATGCTATATACTGTATGTGTTTCACTTTTTGTATTGAATAACTGAAATTAACTTTTTGATATTCTAATTTATTGAGAAGCACTTATAGTGGACATCCGCTACTGATTTTGCCGCTGCATGTCTGTGGGAACGCACCTCCCACAGCGCTGTACACGTATAGTGAATGTCGTAAAGGGGGTTAGACAAACCTATAATTTCTAATGTAAACCTCTAACCGCAGAGGTTGGCAGTCTAAGGAGCATGACAATTGCCTCGCCACTCAATGAAGAGTGAGCACTAAGTAGTCTATGTTCATAAAGGCGACAAGGGAAAAAGCTAGAGAGGGGAAAAGAGGGGAACTAGACCTCCAGCCCCTCCTCTATCTACATTGAATCTCATCAGTAACCACTGCCATCTATCTCAGTAATGTCTTCAGTAATAGTCTTCAATGAATACATATTTTACCTCAGAATTGAGAATTTTGATGACTGATCAATTCTGGCAGAGAAAGAAGCAAATTTGTCTTAACATATACTGTATTACAAAGTTGCTTATTTCATCTGTACTACTGATTTATTAAATAAAAATTAAAAATGATGGTTACTCTGTAAGTGACGTGCAAGTTTTAATGAATAAGATGCATCATCCTGTAGCAGTTTTATGAAACCTAACAAGCAGCAAAATGCAACTCTTAATGAATCAGGCCCTAATTATAATATTGAAATGAGATGAAAGCTAGTTAGACAATGTATGCATTCATCCAGTCAAGTAATTACTACACATAGCTGCTTTAACTCAAAGAAAAATGTGAAAAGAAAAATAAAAAGAGTGCCCAAAAATCTAATCCAATATACCTCAAGCACTGAAGAAAATATGGTGGGGTATGACTATGGAACGAGAAAAGGAAACTGCCATGTGATTCAATTCCCAAAATTAAGGCTGGAATGAATCAGGTCACTATGAAACAGACCGGGATGTGTAGAAAATTTAGGATAAACAGGGAGCTTGGAATAAGGTAACTAGGATGACTAAGTTGGGCCAATAACTTTCTCTCTGCTGGGCTCTGCATGATTGACAGGTCTCCACTTAACACACACACGGAGTTTTTGGTTTCATTTTTTAAACAGATTTGGTGGTTGGTTTTTTTTCACGATTTTTTTTTATTTCCCAAGTTGTTGCTAGATGAAAAAAACAAAACAATATGACAGCTTCTAAACTGGCTACTGAGTCACAAAAGTGGCAATTATTTAAACACGTGTAGGTAAATCTCTCTACATTCTACATAACTAATTATATAATAAAAGCATATTTGTTTTCTCACCCTTTCTAGTAGACTCATTTCTTGAAATTCTGGACTTGTGTTGGACAATCTTTGCAGTGTATGGGTAAGATCATACGAAGTGGAGAAGTATAATCCATCAATACTGAGAACATGGTTGATCATGGAAAGGAACCCTTTATTATCCTGTAACTGTTGAAGGAAACACATGTTAACATTTTTCTTCCCATAGTAAAATAAAAACCCCAACAAAAACTCTTGATAAAAATGACTGTGCCCTAAAGGGGGAAATCCTGGGAGATTAAACATTATTCTAATAGCTATACTCAAACTATAAAGATGTAATGAACAGTACTGCTCCCCACCCTTAAGCTGGGTTCACACATAGCGACAGCGACATCGCTGTTACGTCACCATTTTCTGTGACGTAACAGCGACCTTGTATGTCGCTGTTATGATCGCTGCTTAGCTGTCAAACACAGCGAGGCAGCAGCGATCATAACGTCTCTACATGTGCAGAGAGCAGGGAGCCGCGCACACTGCTTAGCGCTGGCTCCCTGCTCTCCTAGCTACAGTACACATTGGGTTAATTACCCGATGTGTACTGCAGCCACATGTGCAGAGAGCAGGGAGCCAGCACTGGCAGCGTGAGAGCGGCAGAGGCTGGTAACGAAGGTAAATATCGGGTAACCACCTTGGTTACCCGATGTTTACCCTGGTTACAGCTTACCGCAGCTGCTAGACGCTGGCTCCTGCTCTCTGCTCGCTTCATTTCGTCGCTCTCTCGCTGTCACACACAGCGATCTGTGCGTCACAGCAGGAGAGCAACAATAAAAAAACGAACCAGGGCTGTGTGTAACAAGCAGCGATCTCAAAGCAGGGGCCAGATCGCTGCTCAGTGTCACACACAGCGAGATCGCTAATGAGGTCACTGCTGCGTCACAAAAAGCGTGACTCAGCAGCAATCTCAGCAGCGATCTCGCTGTGTGTGAAGCACCCCTTACAGTACTCAGTGTACTTGTGGAGATAATCCTTGGTGCTCCGCCTCCCTGCTGGGTCATTACATCACACATAATGGGGCCTGGCCTTCACCCGGCTTTAACAGCAAGCCCCCTGATAACTACTTCGCTTCTGTCCGAAAAGAGGGGGCGTGACAGGGAATGGCTTGCTCCATGCTTTTACTATCAACCAGCCCACTGATAATACGATATCTCACCAAACCCCCTGTTCTTGGACTGCAGGGAAACCAATATCATCAGAGAGCTGACTGCTACCAGAATAAATCAGGCCCCCTGATGTGTTCTATAACATCCAAGAAGGGGGGGGGGGGGGGGGCACTGATTAGCAGCCCCAGGGTCACATTGAATTACAGGTACTCAGGGTGGGGAACAGCACTAAGGATCTTTATAGTTTATGTGGGCAAGGCTATTAGAACTCATCTCCTTGGAGTACCCCTTTAAAAAGAACATGTCAAGACAATTTTACTGCTTAAACTAGTAGTGAGGTGGTATAGGTCCAAGTTCAACAATAAAAAACAGATACATATATGTTAAAATATTTTGATAGAACCTAAAACCAGTAATTTATTATTCGTGTTTCTAATGAGTGAGTATTACAGGCATTTTTAATGGGATAACACACTGCAATGAACATTAAAAAAAAAATATATATGTAAACTATCAAAGAAAGCTACAACACTCAAAAGGTCATATACATACAGTCATATGACAAAGTTTGGGCACCCCTATTGATGTTAATCTTTTTTCTTTATAACAATTTCGGTTTTTGCAACAGCTATTTCAGTTTCATATATCTAATAACTGATGGACTGAGTAATATTTCTGGATTGAAATGAGGTTTATTGTACTAACAGAAAATGTGCAATCCGCATTTAAACAAAATTTAAACAGTGCAAAAGTATGGGCACCCTTATCAATTTCTTGATTTGAACACTGCTAACTACTTTTTACTGACTTACTAAGCACTAAATTGGTTTTGTAACCTCATTGAGCTTTGAACTTCATAGGCAGGTGTATCCAATCATGAGAGAAGGTATTTAAGGTGGCCACTTGCAAGTAGTTCTCCTATTTGAATCTCCTATGAAGAGTGGCATCATGGGCTCCTCAAAACAACTCTCGAATGATATGAAAGCAAAGATTATTCAACATAGTTGTTCAGGGGAAGGATACAAAAAGTTGTCTCAGAGATTTAAACTGTCAGTTTCCACTGTGAGGAACCTAGTAAGGAAATGGAAGAACACACGTACAGTTCTTGTTAAGCCCAGAAGTGGCAGGCCAAGAAAAATATCAGAAAGGCAGAAAAGAATGGTGAGAACAGTCAAGGACAATCCACAGACAACCTCCAAAGACCTGCAGCTTCATCTTGCTGCAGATGGTGTCAATGTGCATCGGTCAACAATACATCGCACGTTGCACAAGGAGAAGCTGTATGGGAGACTGATGCGAAAGAAGCAGTTTCTGCAAGCACGCCACAAACAGTCACCTGAGGTATGCAAAAGCACATTTGGACAAGCCAGTTACATTTTGGAAGAAGGTCCTGTGGACTGATGAAACAAAGATTGAGTTGTTTGGTCATACAAAAAGGCGTTATGCATGGAGGCAAAAAAACACGGCATTTTAAGAAAAGCACTTGCTACCCACAGTAAAATTTGGTGGAGGTTCCATCATGCTTTGGGGCTGTGTGGCCAATGCCGGCACCGGGAATCTTGTTAAAGTTGAGGGTCGCATGGATTCAACTCGGTATCAGCAGATTCTTGACAATAATGTGCAAGAATCAGTGACGAAGTTGAAGTCACGCAGGGGATGGATATTTCAGCAAGACAATGATATAAAACACCGCTGCAAATCTACTCAGGCGTTCATGCATAGGAACAATTACAATGTTCTGGAATGGCCATCCCAGTCTCCAGACCTGAATATCATTGAAAATCTGTGGGATGATTTGAAGCGTGCTGAATATGCTCAGCGACCATCAAACTTAACTGAACTGGAATTGTTTTGTAAACAGGAATGGTCAAATATACCTTTATCCAGGATCCAGGAAATCATTAAAAGCTACAGGAAGAGACTACAGGCTGTGATTTTTGCAAAAGGAGGATCTACAAAATATTAATGTCACTTTTATGTTGAGGTGCCCATACTTTTGCACCGGTCAAATTTTGTTTAAATGCGGATTGCACATTTTCTGTAAGTACAATAAACCTCATTTCAATCCAGAAATATTACTCAGTTCATCAGTTATTAGATATATGAAACTGAAATACCTGTTGCAAAAACGCAAATTGTTATAAAGAAAAAAGGTTAACATTAATAGGGGTGCCCAAAGTTTTTCATATGACTTACATCTTGCAGACTCTTAATCATTAAACAGCCTTTTACAAGGGCATAAATTGCAATTAAGAGGAAAATATTTTTTAATATTGATCATTCATTGCATATATTGAACCATCTTACACGTATTATATCATTTTCTAAAAATATTCCAAAAGGTCCCTGTAGAGAAAAAAAACATTTCCTTGACAAAATTAAATTTTACGCATTTTATCTCTTAATTCACACCTACGTAGAAACAGACAGCGACAGGCAAATAAAGAAATATTTCCAACAGCCAGAGTTTCAAAGAGCTCCAAGATGATAGGTACAAAGGTCTTCAACAGACTCACGCCTGTCATATTGTTGCCCTGTGATCACATCACGTGGATGCCAATGAGTGCTTAGAATGATGTACTAGCATAAGCATGCTGGCACACTGTTAATGCCGCTGTCAAGAGTTGACAGTAGCATTTAACAGGTTAACAGTTGTGAACAGAGCTCCACTCTAATTGGGGCTGTATGAGGCAGATCCTGGCTGTGTGCTAAGGTCGTTATCCACAAACTGCAGATGTCAGTAAGGGGTTAATGATTGTCTGAGGAATGTCTTGCCACATTGACTGCACTTGGGTATGCAAACTATCAAGACCTCACAGCTGCCAACTAAATGACGATTAACTTGTACTTTATGGGAGACAAGTGTGGAAACTCTACAGCCCACATTGCAACATTTAGAATACAAGTTACTCACTGTGAAAATATGCTAACAGAACAAAAAAGTCTTTATATTTGCCCATATAACATCACATCTCCAAATCAAAATTGATACGAAAAAAGCACCGGTATCAAGGTATAAAAAGAATATGTTTTTATTAAATATCAAAAAAGGTGCAAGGAGATGCAAAATACATGAAATAAATATAAATCAAAGCGCTCCACACATCTGCCCAGATAGTTCAGCCATATAGAGCTCAGGTATGTTATTGGCAGCAAGTGAATATATCTTACAAAGTACCAAGGACATTCACCCAGATGGTAACCCCACAGTGCCTCCCAACAGGGATGTTACTAATAGAGTTGAGCGATGTTCGAGTCGAACGGTTCGCCAATTTCATGTTCAAGTGATTTTGGGGGGTGTTCGAGTCGTTCGACGAACTCGAACGATTTGCTTAAAGTTCAGCAGTTAGAGTTACGTTCAAGAACGGTTCGATCACCAAAAGTGTGGCTTTTCACAGTAAGGCTATGTGCGCAAGTTGCGTATCTGCATGCGTCCTGTGTCCCCAGCACAATCCCTCTCTCTTTCCAACTCACCGATCACGGGCGCCTCGCTGCATGGCTGTCACAAATCTCCGGCGGCTTTTCCTCTTTTGAACATGGCTGCCGCTTCATTATTCAATCAGTTATTTCGTGCCTTCCCCGCCCACCGATGCCCATGATTGGTTGCAGTCAGACACGCCCCCACGCTGAGTGACAGCTGTCTCACTGCAACCAATCAGCCGCCGGCAGGTGGGTCTGTAGCGTGCAGTAAAATAAATAAATTTAAAAAAAAAATGCAGTTCCCCCCAATTTTGATACCAGCCAGGATAAAGCCACACGGCTGGAGGCTGGTATTGTCAGGATGGAGAGCGCCACGTTATGGGGAGCCCACCACCCTAACAATATCAGCAGGCAGCCGCCTGGAATTGCCGCATCCATTAAATGCGGCAGTCCCAGGACTCTACCCAGCTCATCCCGAATTGCCCTGGTGCAGTGGCAATCCAGGTAATAACTGGGTTAATCATGACAAGCGTCTCCCCGAGACACCTTCCACGATTAACCTGTAAGTGAAAGTAAAGAAACACACAGCGAAAAATCCTTTATTTGGAATAAAAGAAAAGAAAAAAAACCTCTCATTTACCTCTTTATTAATCCCCAAACAACAATCCAGGTCCGAAGTAATCCACATGACACGGTCAGCTCTGCTACATGAAGATGACAGGAAGCCCCGTAGAACACGAGCGCTCTGTGTCCTCTCCACGCAGCATCTGAAGTGAGCCGCGCTGTCACTGGAGACTTCACTCTGCAATGCAGAGGTCAAGATAACCAAGTCTTCCTATGTTTCCCATTAGAGGCAGTGGGTCAATGGTTAGAGCTACTGCCTAGGAAGCATTAGTTCACGAGTTCAAGTCCCGGGCACCCTGGTAAAGAATTTATTTTTAATTTTAAATTATAATTATTATTTAATTATGCACTGAGGAGAGGAACTGGACATCAGCTGAGCGCCGCAGGCCACACCTCTAAAATCGGAGTAGTTCACGGAATGAGGCTGCATTGCTCTCTCGTTCTCTGTCCTCTCTCTCTCTTTTCTCTCTCTCAGACCTGGCGATGATCAGCTGATGCAGTCACCTGACGGAATCAGCTGACACAAAGTCGAGCGGTGAGGCCGGCTTTTTACCGCCCGGCCGGCTAAACTAACAGCTGCTGCTGTCTGACAGGAGTCTGCACAGAAATGTGTAGTTTTTGGGGGGTTTTTTGCACTGATGCCTCAGCGGATTGTATAAAAGCCATTTATACAATCAGCTGCTGTGTCATGTGATCCAGGCCCTTGAACCTGACACATCATCTGATCGCTTTGCCTTCCAGCAAACCGATCAGATATTGGATCCGGATTGGACGGCACGGGATCCTTAACCCAGGATTACTGCGGAGGGGGTTCTTTATTTCAATAAAGATGGAGTCACTAATTGTGTTGTGTTTTATTTCTAATAAAAATATTTTTCTGTGTGTTTTTTTTTTATCTGTACTAGAAATTCATGGTGGCCATGTCTAATATTGGCGTGACACCATGAATTTCAGGCTAAGGGCCAGTTGATAATATACAGCTAGCCTTAACCCCATTATTACCTAGGGAGCCACCCGACACCAGGGCAGCTGGAAGAGTTGGATACAGTGCCAGAAGATAGCGCTTCTAGGAAAGCGCCATTTTCTTGGGCGGCTGCGGACTGCAATTCGCAGCAGGGGTGCCCAGAAAGCTTGGGCACCCTGCGCTGAAGATTCCAATCCCCAGATGCCTAGTTGTAACTGGCTGGACACAAAAATTGGGCGAAGCCCACATCATATTTTTTTTTTTTTTAAATTCATGAAATAATAAAAAAAAAGGGCTTCCCTATATTTTTGGTTCCCAGCCGGGTACAAATAGGCAGCTGGGGGTTGGGGGCAGCCCGTAGCTGCCTGCTGTAACCTGGCTAGCATACAAAAACATGGCGAAGCCCATGTAATTTTTTTGGGGAGCAAAAAACTCCTGCATACAGTCCTGGATGGAGTATGCTGAGCCTTGTAGTTCTGCAGCTGCTGTCTGTCTGTATGGAGGAGAGCAGACAGCAGCTGTAGAACTACAAAGCTCAGCATGCTCAATTCACTAGTGTATACAGGAGAGCAGACAGCAGCTGCAGAACTACAAACCTCAGCATGCTCCATTCACTAGTGTATGGAGGAGAGCAGACAGCAGCTGCAGAACTACAAAGCTCAGCATGCTCAATTCACTAGTGTATACAGGAGAGCAGACAGCAGCTGCAGAACTACAAACCTCAGCATGCTCCATTCACTAGTGTATGCAGGAGAGCAGACAGCAGCTGCAGAACTACAAGGCTCAGCATACTCCATTGGGGACTGTATACAGGAGTTTTTTGCCCCCCCCAAAAAATGACGTGGGCTTCGCCATATTTTTGCATGCTAGCCAGGTACAGCAGGCAGGTACGGCTGCCTCCAACCCCCAGCTGCCTATCTGTACCCGGCTGGAAACAAAAAAAAAAAAAAAAAATAATAATAATAGGGAAGCCCTCTTTTTTTTCATGAATTTCATGAAATTTAAAAAAAAAAAAAAAAAATTGCTTCGCCCCATTTTTGTGTCCAGCCAGGTACAACTAGGCATCTGGGGACTGGAATATGCAGCACAGGTTGGCCTGAGCTTTCTGGGCCCCTCTGCTGCGAATTGCAGTTTGCAGCCGCCCCAGAAAATGGCGCTTTCATAGAAGCGCCTTCATCTGGCGCTGTATCCAACTCTTCCAGCAGCCCTGAAGCCGGGTGGCTTGCTGGGTACTAATGGGTTAATACTAGCTTTGTTTTACTAGCTAGTATTAAGCCAGAGAATCTTAATGTCAGGCAAGTTTGACCCGGCCATTAAGGATCTCCAATAAAGGTTAAAAAAAAAAAGAAAAAAAAAAAAGAAGAGACCCCACAGAGAAAAAATACTTTAATAGAAATAAATACACAGACACACTTAGAGACTCCATGTTTATTACTCCCTCTCATCCCTCCATGATCCTGGTCTTCTGTCTTCTTTCTCCTTCAACCCATGCAGCTCTGCTACATCAGGCAGCACTGCATTGGAGGAAGACGCTGCTGCTCCCCATGCAGTCTAATCACTCAGAGTGAGCAGAGGCTGCGGGCTGTAAGCGGTGACGTCACCCCTGCCACCGTTGCTAAAGTAATCTGACAGGCGGTTACTATAGCAACGGTGCTCCGATCACGTGATTCCTGGTGCCGCAATTCACCGGCTGTGGCAGCCAGTCCTTGCATGTGGGCTGACTATGTAAAGCGCGCCGACATGCAGGAACGGGGAAGCCGACCATGTGCCAGAGCATCTCGCCGGTACACGGAGATGCACAAATGAGAACCACGTACCGGGGAGATGCACTGACAGGACCTAGCATGACGTCCAGCCATGTGACCAGTTTGTAGCCTATGACATAATACACACGTGACTGGTCACATGCTATTTTGACGTCACGGAAGGTTCTATATCAGTGCTGGTTACCGGGAGGACGCAGAGATTATCGGAAAGGAAAAGCGGCGGGGGACAAAGTGCAGGACGTGTCGCGGGGACCTGCAAGTGTTATGGCAATGTTTATTAACTGTATGTGTACATGTATAATG
Source organism: Anomaloglossus baeobatrachus (assembly GCF_048569485.1). Lineage (NCBI taxonomy): Eukaryota > Metazoa > Chordata > Amphibia > Anura > Aromobatidae > Anomaloglossus > Anomaloglossus baeobatrachus. The sequence goes on along the minus strand of NC_134358.1, from coordinate 356,828,326 downwards.
TGTGTTTGTGTTTGCCTGCCATTGTTTTCAAAGGGGTTCGAAGGGATTCGTCAAACGTTCGACGAACGTTCACCGAACGGAGCCTCCATTCGACAAACCGAACCGAACTCGAACTCTAGGGGGAGGTGGCTCATCTCTTGTTACTAATAGTCAAACAGGGACAAAAACGGGGGGAGAAAAAAAAATTCCAATGTCCTGGTACATCACATTATAAGGGCAATATAACCATATCCAGGTTTACCAAGTGGTTACCAAGGCCAGGGTAGGTCTGGGGAAGAAAAGCTCTACACGTTTCGCGTTTTACCGCTTCCTCTAACACGCGAAACACGTGTAGAGACTTTCCTTTCCCACTCCTACCCTAGCCTTGGTAACCACTTGGTAAGCTCTGGATATGGTTGTATTGCCCTTCTAATGTGATGTACCAGGACATTGAATTTTTTTTTTTTCCCCCAGTTTGGTCACTGTTTGACTATTAGTATTATCCCTGTAAGGAGGCACTGTGGGGTTATCATCTGGGTGAATGTCCTTTGTACTTTGTAAGGTATATTCACTTGCTGACAATAACATACCTGAGCTCTACAGTATATGGCTGTACTATCTGGGTAGATGTGTGGAGCTCTTTCACCCTCACCTGTCGATTGTCCTGTTTATTTATTACATGTATTTTAAATCTCCTTGCACCTTTTTTGATATTTAATAAAAACATTTTCATACCGGTGCTTTATTCTTATCAATTCTGATTTGGAGATGTGATGTTTTGTGGGCAAATATAAAGACTTGTTTTCTGTTTGCATGCTTTTTGTAGTTATTGCCCTGTGCAGTGATGCCTTTAATTTGTTTATAATCACTGTAAAATATGCAACATGCGGCCTGATGTTATGTTGAAAAACGCTATTGGGACAGTCTCGAAAAATTGCTGTGAAATCTGTTCCATGCCCAAATTAATGTAATGTAGAGTTATTAACATTTCTGGCATGACAACTAGAAAAGTCCGGCTACCGTATAATATGCCACTGTACACCATAATTCCAGGAGTATGAACAATGTGACATTCCCCTTTAAGGTCTCTTCATGGAGGTACCCATGTGTTCTTGACAAATTCGACAAATAATGCGTAATTATTACCCATTCTGTACTTCAAGGGAAATTAGATATATAGCAAGCCTCAGGCGTCAAAGTTTACACAAACCACCAGTTTGCATGACATTGGACTGAGACAGATGTTGTGCTTCTGATGTTCTATTGACTTCAAGCCACCGCCGTCAAAAACTATAATGGTATAGAGCAGGATGGTAATGGAGCCTAGGATGGAGATATATCTTCTTCGACAAAGAGTCCCCATTTTTTGTCTTGGATGAAATGATTGATGGCGATTGATATAAAAATCACATATGCAATGCCAAAAAAAAACAAAACAAAACATGAAAAAACGTGAAAAAGTGTACGGGAGCCATTTTTCAAACACAACAATGCCACGCTGCATGTTGCCTGTGCTACAGTTAAAAGAATAAACTTTTTTTTTTTTTCCTTCATTTTTTCAATCAATTGTATACCATTAACATGTCTATGATGTGGTTTCTAGACTTTTGCTTTTTAGCGTTGCAATTTCACTGTTGGCAAAGTGCGCGCGCGCATACATTATATATACAGTGGAATGCAAAACTTTAGGCTCCCCTGGTCAAAATTACTGTTATTGGGAACAGGAAAGAAAATTTAAGATGAAATTATTTCCAAAAGGCAAAGTTAAAGAGGACACATTTCCTTTGTATTTTATGCAAAAAAATATAAAAAAAAAGTATTATACGCATATATTATTTACACATTATATATATATTTTTACATTTTAAAGTTGACAAAAAAGGAAAATGGGTCAATGCAAAAGTTTGGGCACCCTGTATGGTTAGTACCTAGTAGCATCCCCTTTGGTAAGTATCACAGCTTGTAAAAGCTTTTTGTGGCCAGTCAAGACTCTCAATCTTGTTTGAGGGAGTCTCATCTATTTTTTCATGTAAAAATCTTCCAGTTCTGTGAGATTCCTGGATTGTCTTCCATGTACTGCTCTTTTGAGGTCTTGCCACAGATTTTCAGATTAGGGAACTGAGGGCCATTATAAAACTTTCAGCTTGTGCCTTTTGGAGGTAGTCTAATGTGGATTTTGACATGTGTTTAGGATCGTTATTAGGGATGAGCGAATGTATTCGCCACTATTCGGTATCAGACAGCTAATGGGGTATTCAAGCTATTCATTAGCCGACGAATAAAACTGTATCCGCTCCGATACTTTCATATTCGTTTCTGACTTCCTGGTGCCTGTTTTCCAGCCAATGAATACTTCTGATGTTGCTTGCCTTCACAGTAACGCCTAAGCCATCTTTGTTGTGGGTCTTACTGTGATTGGCTTAGCCGCACAGCGTCATAGGTGCTATATAAGGCAGCGGCCATTTTGTGAACACGCAGTCATTGGTGACCTGGTGGTGTAGATAGACTGTACTGTATGCGGGAGAGCGTTTATACAGCCAACGAAGAATAGGCCTTGTAAGGGCTGACGATAGTGTGCATTAGCTGCTAGCAGCTGTGTAAATTGTAGAACCAGGTATAGGGACAGTGCAGTGAGTTGTATGAGATAGCGTTCCTCCTGAAAAATCCTAAATAGTCCTTGTAAGGACTGAAGCATGTAATTAGTAGCTACTAGCAGCTGCATAAATCACCAGGCTAAAAAACATTGAATGCAGAACCAGCTATAGGGCCAGTGACAGTGCAGTGCTTTGTTAGGTGAGAGCAATACATCTTCAAAAAAAAAAAAAAAAGTCCTCTTATTACTGATGCATACGGTCTGTTACTGCAGTGCGTTATATAGGGAGAGCTTTTTCACAGGCAGGGAGAGATTTAAAGCTGCTTGACACCAAGCCAGCATCCAGGTGGTGGAGTCTTCATATCTTATAGAACCTACATAGTGTCCTGCTCGTACTAAAACACAATCTAAGTGCCAAAAACCAATACTAAAATAAAAGTGGTGTCAAACCCGGTTTTCTTTTAGGGCTGAAAGACATTCACGACATCTTTGTCGATTCCTCCAAGTAGTACTTTGTCCAATAAAAGTACCTTGCGGTTTTTAGACTTCCAGAAACAGCTATCGTGGGAAACTATTAACACAAGTTTAACAACCCGGCATCAGTGTTGTTCCACTGCCTGTATAACAGGTCACGTTACAGTATTCACCTTCAAACAAAAAAAAAAAAAAAATGGGAAAAAGAGGCGGCAAGGGCCGTGGACGAGGTGGTATTGACAGTGGTGGTCGTACAAGCAGTGTGACTGAGCCAAAGAAAAAGGTTCCTGCATTATCTACCTCTGCCTTCATATCCCAATTTTCTTGTCCACGTGGGAAACCACTCTTGCGCCCTGAACAGTGCGAACAGGTAACGAATTGGGTAGCAGAAAATGCCTCCAGTTACTTGTCGAATAGCAAATCCCAAGGGTCCACACAGACAGACTCGAGTAGCCCAGAGGCTGGGCCATTGACTCCTCAGCCTGGTCCTCCTTCCTCACAGCATCAGTATTCTAAGGAAACATTTGACACTAAAGCAGGTTACTCTGAGGAACTGTTTACGGGACACTTTGACCTTTCTTGCCTCTTACCGTGCACCACCACCAACACAGGTGAGGCCGTGATGTACATTGATGCACAGATCTTTGAGCACCCAAGACCACAAGAAAGCCATGTTGTTGGCCGTGACATGCTGGGCAATCAGATGGAAGTGTTGGAGGATGATGAGACACAGTTGCCCTAAGATCAGCCTGAAACCTCCATTACCAAAGATATTGACCTTCAGGAATTTGAAGACGACCTGGTCGAGGAGGAGGTGACTGATCCAACATGGACGGGTGGCATAGATTGCGAGAGCAGCAGTGCAGAGGTGCATGTGCCCATAGTCCGCAAAAAGGCTGCAAGATAGTTGATTGACCTCTGGCAGTGGTCGAAACTATGCACATGATACCACCACCTGTGGCATCTCAGAGTCCAAGGCTCCTTGCTGCGATTGTGTGGGAGTTTTTTCCCCCAAGAGTTCTTCAGACCAAACAGTTGCCATTTGTCAAATTTTTCGAACCAAGCTTAGCAGAGGCAGAAGTACTTCCAGCTTGGGCACCTCCAGCATGAGAAACCATATGTTAGTCAAGCACACCAGTAGGTGGTTGAAAGCTCTAGGTGAAAAACCCGATTTCCAGACTCAAAACTCTGCCACTTTCCCTGGGCTGCCTGCTTCCCAAACTGGTGAGCAAGAAGGTGGTGCTGATGCCTCCTTCTCCCAACCTGATGTTTGCCAAACTCAATAATCAACGACCACATCCGCTTCGGTGTCCCAGCATTCCGTTCAGTTGTCCATACCACAGACCTTCAAAAAACAAGCAAAAATAACCCTTTACGCACCCAAGTACAGAAACCATAACTGCACATATTGCATGATTGATAGCCCTTGAGATGTTGCCGTATCGGCTTGTGGAAACAAAGGCTTTCCGCAACCTTTTGGAGGTGTTAGAACATCGGTACTCTGTGCCTAGCCGCCACCATTTTTCTCGTTGCGTCGTCCCTGCACTCCATAATCACGTGTCCATAAACATTAAACGGGCTCTCACCAACGCTATAACAGGGAAGGTCTACTTAACCACAGACACAAGGACAAGCGGAAGTGGACAGGGACGCTACATCTCACTGACGGCACACTGGGTGAACCTGGTGGCGGCTGGTACAGAGTTTGAGTCGGCAACATCCCATATAGTTACCACACCCAGAATAGCGGGTTAGATAGATAAGATAGAATTCTTATGTCCGATCATGATATTATATACTGCTGTTGCAGGCTTGTTAATGTTATGCACTACTCAGCAACGTGTTGCTTTTTAACGTCACAACGTCAGCTCTGATGACTCATAAGAATGGTCAGCTGACTGCACAGATTATGACTTGTCAAAGCGCTACCCACAGCGCGAAACGGCTGTCGTCTTGTCTCCCGTCCCCGCCCCCCCTCCTCTCCCCACTGTTCCTGCGCCTATGTCTGCAATATCAGAATAAAGGAATTATGTTTGCCACACGCTGAGTGAACTGACGCTTTCTTTCTACTCCTGGACTTTGGAATCTTGATCATGCTCCTAGCAGAGCGCCACCCAGCACGGCACCATTAGCCTGGGAACAGCCAAGTCCTGGAACAGCTGAAACAGCTGACTGCCTCTGAACTGTGAGTATGGCTCCACTGACTGGCTTTAAGCACTGCAGTGCCCGACTTTCCTCTTCTATATCAACCTATCATATGTTGGCCAGGATCCATGAGCAGCAGAGGGCAGTATCCCAATTCCAGCTGGAACATGCCCGTCAGACGCAGCTGACAGACATAAGTACTGCAGAGTGGGTGTAGATTGCAGACATTTGTCAGGTACTAAAGAATTTTGAGTACTGTACCAACATTGTGAGCAGTGATGATGCTCTTATCAGCATTACCATTCTACTGATTTGTTTATTGAAACGCTCTCTGGATGGTATGACTGACCAAAGTGTTAATGCACCCGAGGTGTCTGTGGATCCAGACTTCACAATGGTTGCTAGTAATCCGCACAACCTCGGCCAACAAGCTCAGGCCACCTTTGGTCACATCATGAGGATGAGGAGGATGATGAAGAACAGGAATGCTTTGAAGTTGGTAACCAAGGGATTGACAACCCAAGCTTCAGGGCGGTCTAGCATGGATGACCTGAGGAGGAGCAGGAGCTCAGGTCACTGCACGGCTCTCCCAGCAAATAGGGAACATTCTGTTCTTCATTGACTGGGACATTGACTATGGTATGGATCATCGTGGGACCCCCTTGTATTACACCAGACCTGGATTTGTTTTTCTTTCTAATAAATTGGTGAAAGAGGGAATGTGTTGGGGGGTGTTTTTTCAAATAAAAATGTGTCTATTTTTTTTTTTTTTATTACTGCCTGGTTTGGTGATGTCGGGTATCTGATACACGCCTGACTTCACTAACTCCAGGGCTTGATGCCCGGTGACATTACACATCTGGTATTAACCCCATATATTACCCCGTTTGCCACCGCACCAGGGCAACGGGATGAGCTGGCGCGAAGCACCAGGACTGGCACATCTAATGGATGCGCTACTTCTGGGGCGGCTGCAGCCTGCTATTTTTAGGCTGGGGAGTTTCCAATAACGGTGAACCTCCCTAGTCTGAGAATACCAGACCACAGCTGTCCGCTTTACCTTGGCTGGTGATCCAATTTTGGGGGACACCCGTGTTTTTTGTTTTAAATTATTTAGTTAATTTAAAATAACAGTGTGGGGGGGCCTCTGTTTTGGATTACCAGCCAAGGTGAAGCTGCCAGCCATGGTTTGCAGGCTGCAGCCGTTTGCTTTACCCTAGCTGGCTACAAAAGATAGGGGGACCGCATGTCATTTTTATTTATTTATTTATTTTTTGGCTAAATACAAGACTAAGCACCTTAGTGCCACATGACAGTCACAAAAGGGTGCCAGCTTAGAATATGCAGGGGGGTAGGACATTATATATGTCTTTCTTATCCATCTATCCAGCCCTCTATTCATTCATTCATTCATTCATCCCTCTATCTCTATATCTATCTATCCATCTCTATATCTACTCATCTATTTATCTTTCTTGCTGCTTCCTTTTTTTGCGGTCCGCAAAAAAAAAAAACTGGAAGGCACGCAGATGTCAACCGGATGCATCCGTGAAAAAAAAGGACCGTTTTTTGTGGCCCGCAAAAACGGAACAGTCATGTGAATGTAGCCTTAACAGCAGTCGCTGCCTGCTGCCGATCACATGTGACCGTGTGCGGGCTGTGTGTGCGGGCAGGAGTTCAGCTGAGTTCAGATCAGCTGACTCAAGTGTCGGCCGATCAGGCTGGGGGGCCACACGGGGATTACTGCGATCCCCTCGCATTACACTCGGCTCACGCTCAGTACAGCAAAGCTGAGTGTCATGCGTGTGTCCCTGCGACTGAGGTCCGACTGTGCGAGCAGACCTCAGATGCGGGGGGCGGTCCGCCACTCGAGGGGTGGGCCAGCACTGAGGAGGGGTGGGAGGGATTTCTCTCCCTCTCTCCTCCGTAGTCCACCGATGTACCGCAAGTGCAGTGCGATTTTTCTCTCACCACATACACTTGAATGGGTAAAAGAGAGAGTCTTGCATTACAGTTGTAGCATGCTGCGATTGTTTTCTCGGTCCAATTAGGGCGGAGAAAATAATCGCTCATGTGTGCTGACACACAGGCTAATATTGGTCCAAGTGGAATGCGATGTTTTATCGCACTCCACTCGCACTGTGTTTCTCGCCGTGTGGCTTAGACCTTACTTGTTCTATGTCCCCCTGCATCCATCACAGCGTGTGCAGGCTGGAGTTCAGCTGAGTTCAGATCAGCTGACTCCAGTGCTGGACTGAACTCCGCTGCAATGGATGCAGGGGGACACAGAACAAGTAATCGTCTGACACTGGAGTCATCTGATTACTTGGGATGAATTGAGCAGGAAAATGCTCTGGTGCTCGATGGGCGAAGCCCATGTCGATTTTTTTTTTTTTTTTAAAAAATTCATTAAAAATAAAAAAAATAAAAATAAAAAAAATAACATTGTGGGCTCCTGCTGCATTTTCTATTGCTAAGGGTAACCCAAGGAGCTACTGGTTGCTAACCCCCGCTGCTTGGTGTTACTTTCACTGGCAATAGAAATCCAGGGAAGCATTTTTTACTTTTTTTTATTATAAAGGTTTTTGCCTGAAAACTTTTTTAAAAAAAATGACGTGGGCTTCGCCATATTTTTCTATGCTAGCCAGGTAAAGCAGGCAGCTACGGGCTGCCCCCAACCCCCAGCTGCCTAATTGTACCCAGCTGGGAACCAAAAAGCAGAAGTCACAGAGTGGAGCAAGTTAGTGACATATCATCCGGTCACCTGCACAACAAGTCCCAGAGTGAAGACAGTGACATGCTCTGCTCTGACACATAGTGTGCTATATGTCACTATCTGTCTCCACTCTGGGACTTGTTGTGCAGGTCACAGAGTGGAGCAGATTGGTCCCATGCAGCGTCCGGTCACCTGTGCTGCTGGTAGGAGCACATGATCACACTGCCGACACCGCGCCCGCTCTCCTGACAGCTGAGCACAGCGGGTGGGTGGACAGTGTGATCACATACTTGCGTGACAGGGGGGATTTCAGTGGAGGAAACCCCCCCCTGTACTCCACACTGGAGGCCGTACCTCCCACAGCTGACCGATGGCAAGCAGCGCGCTCTGCCTTCACCGCTCCACACTGGCGTCCTCCGGATCCTCCCCTCGATGCTGGGCTGTGACGTGCGGTAGTCACCGCCCACAGCCCAGTCAATCAGTGTGAGTGGCGCCGGCATCCTCTGACGTAAGCGTCAAGTTTGAGAGCCCAGAAATGCCGGGACGTCAGAGGATGCTGGCGGCCACAGCTCCAGGGGGTCATGTGACAGGCACTGAGCGTGCAGGATAGCGCCACTCAGTGCAAGAACTGGAAATACAAGCCAATGGAGAAGATGCATACAATGGTAAGTGACACTCATTGGGAAAATAAAAAAAAAAATGGGTGAACCACCCCTTTAATGGTTGATAAGATGTTCTTTTCCTGAAATACTGTACCCTTTTATCATTGTAGCCAACTAGTTCCTCACTGTGTGCAGAATTATTAGGCAAATGAGTATAATTTTTATACATGTTGTCCTACACCAAGCTGTATAGGCTTGAGAGCCAACTAACAATTAAGTAAATCAGGTGATGTGCATCTCTGTAATGAGGAGGGGTGTGGTGTAATGGCATCAACACCCTATAGAAGGTGTGCTTAATTATTAGCAAACTTCTTTTCCTTTGGCAAAATGGGTCAGAAAGAGATGACAGGCTCTGAAAAGTCCAAAATTGTGAGAGGTCTTGCAGAGAGATGCAGCAGTTTTGAAATTGTCAAACTTTTGAAGCGTGATCACCAAACAATCAAGTGTTTCATGACAAATAGCCAACAGGGTCGCAAGAAGCGTGTTGGGCAAAAAAGACGCAAAATAACTGCCCATGAATTGAGGAAAATCAAGCGTGATGCTGCCAAGATGGCATTTGCCACCAGTTTGGCCATATTTCAGAGTTGCAATGTTACTGGAGTATCAAAAAGCACAAGGTGTGCCATACTCCAGGACATGGCCAAGGTAAGGAAGGCTGAAAACGACCACCTATGAACAAGAAACATAAGATAAAAAGTCAAGACTGGGCCAAGAAATATCTTAAGACTGATTTTTCAAAGGTTTTATGAACTGATGAAATGAGAGTGACTCTTGATGGGCCAGATGGATGGGCCAGAGGCTGGATCAGTAAGGGGCAGAGAGCTCCACTCCGACCAGCAAGGGGGAGGTGGGGTACTGGTATGGGCTGGTATCATCAAAGATGAACTTGTGGGACCTTTTCGGGTTGAGGATGGAGTGAAGCTCAACTAGTAGACCTACTGCCAGTTTCTGGAAGAAAACTTCTTCAAGCAGTGGTACAGGAAGAAGTCAGTATCAATCAAGAAATTCATGATTTTCATGCAGGACAATGCTCCATCACATGCATCCAACTACTCCACAGCGTGGCTGGCCAGTAAAGGTCTAAAAGATGAAAAAATAATTACATGGCACCCTTGTACACCTGATCTGAACACCATAGAGAACCTGTGGTCCCTCATAAAATGTGAGATCTACAGGGAGGGAAACAGTGTCTGGGAGGCTGAGGTGGTTGCTGCACGCAATGTTGATCATAAACAGATCAAGCAACTGACAATCTATGAATGGTTTGCTGTTGAGTGTCATCATAAAGAAAGGTGGCTATATTGGTCACTAATTTTTTTAGGTTTTGTTTTTGCATGTCAGAAATGTTTATTTTTAAATTTTCTGCAGTTATATTGGTTTACCTGGTGAAAATAAACAAGTGAGATGGGAATATATTTGGTTTTTATTAAGTTGCCTAATAATTCTGCACTGTAATAGTTACCTGCACAAACAGATATCCTCCTAAGATAGCCAAATCTAAAAAAAACCCACTCCAACTTCCAAAAATATTAAGCTTTGATATTTATGTGTCTTTTGGGTTGATTGAGAACATAATTGTTGATCAATAATAAAAAAAACTCTAAAATACAACTTGCCTAATAATTCTGCACACAGTGTATTTTAACCTCATCAGTCCATAGGACTTGTTTGCAAAATTTATCAGACTTGTTTAGATGTTCTTTTGCATACCACTGGATACATATCTATTATGGAAGATCAACTCATTCAGCTGGTAGACAGAAGAATGCTTCTTATTTAAATTTTCAGCAGGTTTATTAAAACCAGTACTAAAAGTAAAAATGAACAGCCTTTCATAAAGAAAACAAAACAGTACATAAACAGTCGATATATTTGCGGGGTCCAACCGTAAAGAATTAAGGTTCAGCTCTTTGCAACACAAGCACTACTTTGGAGGTCTGTTCACCTCCAGACACAAACTTGCATGAGACCAGCGGCCTCAATTATATCAGCTAGTCCACGCCCTAAAGTGGAGATCTGGTGAACAGTAATCCCATCCATCTCTTTAGCCATTCACAAAAACCCCAGCCCTGTTGAAGCAGTTTAATCCTCTCAGTACCTAATATACTGGAGAATATATCCAGGTTTACATCACGGAGAACAATCTCCCCTCTAGTATCGTACCAGAGACTATTTTACATATTCTATTCTACCCCTTCCCCTCCTTCCCAAATCTGGGAGTTTGTCACCTTCAGACCCTAGAATAGATCAAAAAAATGGGTCTAGACTCAGACAAGTGGGTGGTGGTGCAAGTGAAAAATGGGTCCAATCCAAGATAATAAATACATTCCCTGCACTCAGATTGTGATGCAAAAAGTTTTTCAAATTTATTGGTCTTCGTCAAGAGGCGCTTCAAGATGGGCGCCTGGGATATGGAAATTTGAGTGGATTGATAGCGTTTGGTAGAGAATATCATCACCATATCACCAGCCACAGCGCTGCTGCGCTGGCTAAACCCAGGACCATTATCCTCAAGGTATTCTCTACCAAACGCTATCAATCCACTCAAATTTCCATATCCCAGGCACCCATCTTGAAGCAACTCTTGACCAAGACCCAGGCGGGGTTGAAATGTCGGAATGACTTTACAGTCGCCTCAATAAATTTGAAAAACTTTTTGCATCACAATCTATGAGTGCAGTGAATTTATTTATTACCTTCAGACACTAGACAGGGAAGTTTCAACAGGGAATTTGTGTTTCGGTGTAGTTGCCCAGGCCTATGCTCCATATGAAAGCTGAAGTCCTGGAGCGCAAGAAACCACTTAATTACCTGGCATTCTTCCCATTTCTTTCCCTCTTCCATCTCAAGGTCACATGGTCTGACACTAACCTGAACTTTCAGCCTAAAAGGCAAATTGTCCATTTGGTGGCAAAGCACTATTTTTCCAAGATGGCATAGGTTTTCTGGGGTTTTTTTTCCCCACAGGATGAGAGAGTTTCCTCAGGTATAGGACCGGACGTTCCCCGCCATTTATTTCCTGCAATAATACAGCTCACAACCTAATCTCTGAATTATCCATCTGGAGCACAAACTCCTTATTTAAGTCGGGTGCCACCAAAGACCGCTTGTTTACATAGGGCCAAGCTTAAATTCCTTGAAAGCAGTCTCCACTTTGAAAATCCCCTTGGTCACCGACGACTTTGAGCTCTTATGAAGGTCGGTCAGGAGTTTGTCTATCATGGTGAAATTCAGGCTAAAGGCCCCGTTACACGCGTCGATTTAATCGGGCGATCGCATGTGCGACGTGACACGCCCAGATCGTATTTATGATTTGCCGGCATCGCTTATTGGTCGTTAATTTGCTGTCACACGTAACAATCTCAAAATCGATGCATCAGCGATCAACGATATATTGTTGGACCCAGGCGATCGTTTGAATATTGTTTGACGTTGGCAGGGTGTCAGAGCAATATGTCGGCTGCTTCCCCAAAACGAACAATTTTTTAAAAATGAACAACGTGTCAACGATCCACGATTTTCATCCTATTTGCGATCGTTCAAAGTCGCTCGTAGGTGTCACACGCAGCGACGTCGCGAACGATGCCGGATGTGCGTCACGGAATCCGTGACCCCGACGACACATCGCCAGATAAATAGACGCGTGTAACGGGGCCTTAAAATGTAAATAGTAGCTCACAATTTTTAGAAACGCCTTAACCTGCATCTCAGAGCGGTTGCGGCCAATTTTGGATCGTCCACTTTGTTTACTTGTGGCTTGATTTCGCCCCTCCCAGCGATATAGTCCAAGAATTTGGCCTCCTTCCGCATTGTGCACTTTCAGGTTTATGGTAAACACAGTGCCTCCCTCAGCGCTTACAATACCACATGGATCTTATGCAGATGACTTTCCCAATCCGAGGTGAAGATCACAATGTTATCTAAATAAGCTGCAGTGTACTTCTTGTGGGGAGCTAGGATGCGGTCTTGAAGGTAGCTGGTACTTCCTGCAACCCAAAAAGCATCTTGGTGTACTAAAAGCAACTGTCAGCTGTAGAGAAGGCAGTCTTCTCCTTGGCACCCTGGGACATGGGGATTTTGCCAGTACCTTTTTGTTAGGTTGAAGGTGGTGATGTACCTTGCTGCCCTAGTTTCTCAATGAGCTTATCGACACGTGGCATCGGATACGCGTTGAATTTAGAAACTTCATTCAATTTACAATCATTACAAAACTGCCATTCTCCATCTGGCTTCGGTACAAGAACAATGTTTTGTTCTCTTCAATTATGTCCAGGCTTAACATTCTCTTCACCTACTTTGAAATCACCTCCGGGAGAGCTTTGAATTCCAATTTCAACATTGCAGATTAACACTAACACACAATCTCTTGTACAATATGCATCAATTCTGCCATTCTCTCTTGCAACTGGGTCACATAGTCGATGACAATCCTTGGGGGGAGGGTAACCGCTGATTGACAAGTTCCCTTTGCTATGTCCATGAGTCCACAAGGATATCGGCCATACAAGAGCTAAAAGTGAAAAAACCCAGGTAAGGCCTGGGGAACTTCTCTGATGGAAAATAGCAAGTGTGGAAGTAGGCAGTCTCAGTCATCCTTCTCATTGACTTTGTTCAGCACTGACTTCAAGATCTTGTTAAATCTCTCCACGAGACTGTGTTTGCGGGTGATTCACTGAAGTCTTCAGTTGGGTGATCTTCAGAGCTTAACACCGTTCCCTTATGACCAAAGACATCAAAGGAGTCAAAGTGAAAAGGAGTCAAGGAGTGGTCTGTCAACATATCCTTTGGCAGTCCAGTTTGAGAGAAGTTGTGGACCAACTCCTGGGCTATAATCTTAGGGGGAAGAGTTTCTCAAATTCACAGTCTCCGGACATCGTGTTGCATAGTCCAGAACCACCAAGATATACTGATTCCCTCTATCAGACTTGACCAGTCGTTCCACTAAATTCATAGCAATACAGTCAAATAGAATTTCTATAATGGGAAGCGGCACTAACGTACTATGGAATTGGGCATCCATGGAGGTTAACTGGCAGGTGGGACAGGAGTTACAGTAATTTACAATCTTCTGGTGACAGCCAGGCTAGTAGAACCTCTGAGAATTTGTTCCAGAGTATTGCCAACCTCTAGATGTCCTCCTAAGACATCAGTGTAGGCCATGTCCAATACCCTACACGCCTATAGGGTCCTGATACCAACAGTTGCTCTATTACATCAACCCTCAGTTTGGTAACCCGATAAAGTAACTCCCCATTTACTACAAAGTATGGGAATCTGGTGGTGGCAGCCAGCTCCTGAGCTACCAATTTCAAAACCATCATGGTGTCAAAAACCCTTTAAAGTGTAAGGTCTCATTTCAGCACTCCCAAAATTCCCCCCGGAAACACCCAACGCAGGTATTTTAGCCTCATGGATCTCTGCCCAAAAACACACACAAGGGAAACTCAACCACCTGCAATTGTGATGGGGTTTGTTTAAGAGTGCACCGGCATTTATCTGAGTAAGTGGGTTCCCCCACATTTTGCCACAAGTCCCATAATAAGGTAAAGTCCCACCCTATTATAAAACGTGTGTAACAGGTCCTTTACCATTTCGACTTCATGAGACTCAGTGCCACAGTTCATTTTTATGGTCACACTGGTAACATGTAGTCATTGTCATCCCGATGGATGCCCACCAACATCCCCAGAATCAACTGGTGAGGAAGTGTAGCCCTTACCAGGGTCACCAAACTCCCAGAGTCAGAGTCCAACAGATCCTTCACTGTTACACAGTTTACTGCTATGGAACATGTCTGTGGCACTTTGCCTGGTTGACAGACCACACTGTAGGCCGGATAGGCATAATATGAGGAGTGCCGACCTATGCTACAGTCCATCGGCTAGGTGACCTAAGCCATGACACCATCAACAGATTGTAACATGAGCTGGGGACGTTGAAAAACACTCAACCACCCCTCCTTGGGCTCCCATCACTTGTGGCTCTGGTATCCTTCTTCTGGGTCTCAGCCTCCCTTCTGGAACCCCAGTATGGAGATGCTGTGAACCCTGGCCTCCCCAAGGACCTCTCAACCTTCTGGTACCTTTCTACCAAGGCCATCCGGTCATCAGCATTTTGGGGATCTCCCTGGGCAATCCAGGCCTGCACAGACTTCCTAAGGGTGTGAATGAAATGGTCCATAACAACCTATTCCACCCTCTGGGCTGTAGTGGAGGACTCCAGCTATAACCACTTTAGGGCTACATGTAGCAGATCAAACATTTGGGACTGGGGAGATGTGTCAGCGTAATAAGCCCAGTGATGCAACCGTTGTGCATTGACAGTAAAGGTCCCTCCCAAGTGCACCATTATTTAACGTTAAGTTTTCAGCTTGGCATATTCCTTTGCATTCTACAAGGCCAGCTCATAAGCAACCTTTCGTGACTCACCACTTAGATATGGCACCAACACCTCCAACCACCAGCGGCAGCTTCTCCTATCTGCAACCTCTTTCAAACACGGTCAAAAATGCTTTGACATCAACCATGGGTCATCTTTTTGCATGGCCCGTCTTACCGCCTTTCAGACGTGGGAGTCATCACCTGAACTTGGGGGTAGGGGCGGTTGCCCTGCCACAGATTGCCACTGCGAGGAGCTGCATCTGCACTGCTGTGATTCTTATTTAAATTTTTAGCAGCTTTATTAAAAGCTTCATAAAACTGCACTAACAGTAATTGTAAACAGCCTTTCTAGCCTAAACAAAGCAAACCAGAACATAAAAAGTCCATATATCTCAGGGTCCACTTGCACAGAATTAGGGTGCAACATGAGAGCCACTTTGGATGTGTGTTCACCTCCAGACACAAAATTCTGAGTGAGTCCAGAGGCCTCACTTTTACCTGCTGGACCATGCCCTAAAGATAAAGTGGAGATATGGTGAACAGCCGTACCATCCGTTACTGAGGCTAACGCTCTGAATGAAACATATTTCCCCTCTAATATTTTACTAGTGACCATTATATGCCGATCAGAAACTAGAACTCTCAACAGTAAATGTCAGTAAAATAGCAGATGCTAATTTCTGATGCAGAGGAAGTGCAATATGTTTGTTCATTTTTTAAGCAGCTATGGGTCAACTATTAAACCCTTCTATGCAAATATGTGTATTTGAGAGATGTTGTAACTATAGTATCTCTTTGTTTTGATTACTACAGAGACAAATAAGAGAAAAAAGAGTGTGTGTTTGATAAGGGTACATTTAAAAAGAATAAACTTGAGTAATTATCAGATAAATATAACAGATATAAGCTTTATTAAAAACTAGACATGTAGTACCAAACATTCCTAAAACAAAAAGGATACACATACAATAATTAGAAGAATGGAACCCCTAAAAGATGTATATGTAATAAGGTAGTAACAAAGGAAATACAAGTATACCCAAGGCAAAGTAATAAGCGCAGCTGAAAGCAAAAAGGAAACCAACACAAGACAATAAGACCAAAAAGTCTCCAGGCATGAATTTGAAGGGTCACGTCACAGTTTTTTTATTTGTCAAGTTAAATAAACCTTATTTTATAATGCATTTGGCATGCATACAAATAAATCTGGTGTCAAAACTCACCTGAGTATCAGTTAAATGTAAAATTGTCTTTTTATAGGATATTATATCATAATCTGTTGCTTTCCAAATGGAATGGTTAAGGAGATCACCCACTTTCTTCTTACGGGTAATCACAATCAGATACATTCCTGCGAGAGTGGGAAAAAACATTAAGCAAGAAAACATTCCCTTCTTAAAAGGTTCTCCAAGAATTAGAATTATACTAGGGATGCCATTTTATCTAACTACTGCGAGCGAGTCCTAGTCACGTGTCAGTATATGCCGCAGACTTAAAAAGTGACAGCTTAGAAGACCAGTGTGTCATCTCAACTTAGAAGAGCTGTATCACCTATACCTCAGTCAGGTTGTCACATGTGAAGAAATATATTTTTCGCTGAGCAGAATAGGATTACTGCCAAGGTCCTTCTCCTCAATGTTTGTCTTCCGGGGGTAGGGGGTTGGGAGGGGGGGTACTCAGTCTCTGAGCAATGCTATAAAGCTGTCAGACTGACAGAGAAGGGGAATGTAGCTGGAGATCTCCTTGTCAAGCACAACATTGGGTTCAAATACTGTATTTCTTCAGACATGATAGTCGGCAGCTGAACGAGTTATAATACAGCTCTTGATAGTCGAAGCAAAGGAGCTGCATATTGTCAGACTGCAACTGATACAGACATGACTGGAATGGACAGCAGTTGTAAATATATAAGGGACAGCCTTTTATCTCTCAGAGAACCCCTTTAAGACTTCATTCAGACGTGCGTGTTTGTTCATGTACTCAAAAAAAAAAAATGGTATGTATCTCAATAGGGTTTTGAATCAAAGTTTCATCATTGTTTGGTCAGTATCAGATCTTACCATCAACGATTTTCAAATACAGATAAATACATCATTGATAAAACTTCTCCTGTCCGTTATGATAATCATGGACAGCACACATGACATCCGTGTGCTGTCTGTGATTTACAAGGACTAATATAGACTTTTTTTTAAACTCCAACTTGCTACTATTTCCAGAAGCAAAACATGTACACAGCCATAATTGTCAGACTCTGACCCCATCTATTGTATTGTATACGTCATTCACTGAATGTTAAATATATATTTTATTTATTTTATTAGATCAGGCAATTATGACCAGACAGTAGAACAAAATTATGGGGGGGTGGGGGGTTGTCTTTCATTTGTGGAAAAAACAAGTATTTAATAGTTATATTTTTTATGATTTAAATGATTCTTAATTTTTAATTCGGTATTTTATCTTGTAATCACTTAAGCAAAATAATAACTTCTGCTTCACTTTTCCTCAGTTATACAATTTTGAACAATTATTGAAATTGTATATAACTAAAAAAAACCCACAAAGGAGTTTCTAAATACAGCATAGTGATCTGTTATCTAGACCTCCCTTAGATAATTTACTTACCTGCTACTAATCGTACAGTGCCCAAAATACCACATATAGGTCTTGTAATAGCTGATGGTGGAATGTCCTTTTTTGCTGCAAGATATAATTGTATTTTATTTAAGTAGTATAATAATAGCATGACTCTTAGAAGTCTAAGTAAAATATCCCTAAAATTAAATTTATTTTATTTATTATCTGCCATTCTAGAATATAACCAGGGTTGTGGACTAATGAATCCAAAGGGCTGTCCCCGACCTATTAATATAATTAACATTTCTAAAATTGTCCAAATTCCTATGAAAATTAATAAATGGCTTCTAAAAAGTCTGTTGCGTTTTATTTTATTTTTTATTTTTAAACTGGAAATTGTACATTTCTACTACAACACCACAGCCCTGAATATAATCTGGCTTTGCATAATTCCTTAGCAAAATTAGATATTCCAAAGTGTGAATTGCTTACTATTGAAGTCTAAAGGTATGTGCACATACTAAAGAAACAAAACTGCAGGAGAAAAAAAAAAAAAAACCAACAACAATGCACCCTATGGCAGAAAAACGCATAAAAAAATGCATGCTTTATTTGCAGTGTTTCAGTGCATTTTTGCCTTGTATTTTGTTAATGCGTTTTTAAAAGGAGAAACAAAATATGATAGGATATGATAATTGATAGCCAAGATAGAACATACAGAATAGGATAAAAAAATAACGTGGAGTCCCCCAACGTTTCTAAGGTGCAGATGACAACTGGGGACTGATATTAGGGTGGCTTTGGCCATGATCATTTGGCCCTTTCCAGCCTAACAATAGCAGCCCACAGCCACACCAGAAGTGGCGTATCCATTAAATGTACCGATTCTGATGCTGGACCCGGCTCTTCCTGTTGCCCTGGTGCGGTGACAATAGGGGTAATAAGGAGTTAACAGTAGCCCGTAGCTGCCAATAAGTCCTAGATTAGTGATGGCAGGTGTCTATGAGACACCTAAATCAATAATCTATAAGTGAAAATAACAGACGTCACAGCTGGGTGCCCCGCACTACCCCAGGTGTCGTGACAGTGACTTCACGGGTTCACCCAAGTTCATTCTGACACCCTGTGGCTGCGACTAACCTAAGTGATGTCGCGGCTCGGTTCAGTCACTCTGATGATTTGTTGTCACAGCTGGAGTCCTCCACCTGTAACCGCAAATCAGGCAGCGACTAAAAGTGAGCCGCAGGTGGAGGACTCAACTGAGGAAGTCACCTCACAGCGGCCAGTCATGCTCTATGCCTATTCTCGATGATTGTCAGCTGTAGCAGTGCTAGAAGCGTCGTCGGATCTCATCTGGATTACATCGGACCTGGAAGGATGTATGGGGGGGTTAATAAAGTGGTTAGAGAGGGTGCTTTTGTTTGGGTTTTTTTTTTCATGTAAAGGATTTTTGGGCTGTTTCTTGACTTTTTCAGGCAGTAAACATGCAGGGATTTTTTTTTAACTAATCATGGTATTGCCATAGCCATCTTGCCTACTGCCATTTCTGTGATTGGTCGGCCTCATAGCATCATCGGGTCTATATAAGACGCCATGTTTGCCACACTGTACTCGAAAATAGTGTAGGGACTAGGGAGAGATTCTGCTGAAGAAGGCACAGTGTAATATAGCGTCACAGTACCTGTTGGTACAACAGTAAATAAACAGTAATTTTAAGGGATAATTGAAAGCTTTTCTATTCTCTTATAATATGAACAGTTCTGCATTTACTGCAGGGAAAGCTTCTGGAGTAGGGATAGTGTATCAAAAGCATGTAGGCAGTGATTCTAGCCTTACAAACTGTGCATTTAGCAGCATTTAGTGTAGGACAACCTGGATGTAGTAGGGATCGTATAATTAAAGGCCTGTAGGCAGCAATTCTAGCCTCCAACCATGGTGACTAAGGGTGCCTTCACACTTTAGCGATGCAGCAGCGATCCGACCAGCGATCTGACCTGGTCAGGATCGCTGCTGCATCGCTACATGGTCGCTGGTGAGCTGTCAAACAGGCAGATCTCACCAGCGACCAGTGACCAGCCCCCAGCCAGCAGCGACGTGCAAGCGACGCTGCGCTTGCACGGAGCCGGCGTCTGGAAGCTGCGGACACTGGTAACTAAAAGGTAAACATTGGGTATGGTTACCCGATGTTTACATTAGTTACCAGCGCACACCGCTTAGCTGTGTGTGCAGGGAGCAGGACCCAGCACCGGCAGCGTGAGAGCTGCGGAGGCTGGTAACGAAGGTAAATATCGGGTAACCACCTTGGTTACCCGATGTTTACCTTAGTTACAGCTTACCGCAGGCTGTCAGACGCCGGCTCCTGCTCCCTGGACATTCAGAATTGTTGCTCTCTCGCTGTCACACACAGCGATGTGTGCTTATCAGCGGGAGAGCAACAATAAAAAAACGAACCAGCACTTGTGTAACGAGCAGCGATCTCACAGCAGGGGCCAGATCGCTGGTCAGTGTCACACACAGAGAGATCGCTAATGAGGTCACAAAAACTGTGACTCAGCAGCGATCTCAGTAGCGATCTCGCTGTGTGTGAAGCACCCCTAAGGATACAAGTAACCCCAGACTTAAAAACTCCGAGGAGCTCTTTATCTTAATTATGGCTTCTTGTGGCCTCTGAATGTTTCAAGAGGCACATGAGGAAATAGGTTGCGGTGATGCCCAAATATAGAGTAGCCACAGTCAGGAGAAGATGATGGTAGGGAATGTCAATTACAAACTCAAGAGGTGAATTATGATGAGACACAGTTACCAGCAAATCAGATGAAGTCAGAATGAGGAACAGAGGGCGGAAGTGTAATACGAGGTGGTGGACAATGAAGTCAGTGAATCAAAATGGTGAGATGGTATGCAAAGCGAGGACATCAGCTCAGTGGGGGAGCGCCTCAGCACATCAAGAGGCAGTGGAAGGGTTAGAGTGAGAGGGTGGACAACTGTTCCCCAGAGCACCCACATGCAAAATCTAAGGTCGAGGGTTAGGTATTCCAAGTCTGGTGCTTTTTTTTTTTTTTTTTTTCTTTTACACAAAACGCAGAAGACAAGAAAATTTGTTATTTGCAACCTCTGCCTTACCAATCTCAGGAGGGGCTAGACCACTACCAGTCTGACCACCACCAGTCTGCTCAGGCACAATATCAAAATAACCGGGTCCATATTTATTGTCTGCGGGTGACCCCACTGCCTCTTCCCCAGTGCTACAATCTGGTCAATCCCCTGTCCACGACACAGATACCTCATCCTGATACTGTCCTTGCACATTAGCAAACTATCAGAAACCAAGTCGACTTTCTTGTCCCTGCGCAGAATCCAGCTGTCTCTACCGCAGGCCTTGGAGCACAATGTTAATACTCAG
The DNA here is from genome assembly GCF_048569485.1 of Anomaloglossus baeobatrachus. NCBI lineage: Eukaryota > Metazoa > Chordata > Amphibia > Anura > Aromobatidae > Anomaloglossus > Anomaloglossus baeobatrachus. The sequence continues at coordinate 356,807,394 of NC_134358.1, read as the reverse complement.
CCACCCCCACACAGGGTAAAACAATAAAAACGGGAACATTTCCAGACTGCTTTACCTGCATATGTTGGTGTTTAGGCTTGTGGACACTGATTACTTCAGCGACCTGATGGCGGTGGGCGACTCTCGATACTCAATCCCCAGCCCTCACTATTTCTCCCGGTATGTCGTCACCACCATACACAAGTACCTGTCCCATTACATCACCAGTCTCCCATAGTCATTTTGACTTGGCCGCACACTACTAGTTTCAGAGTCAATAATTAACGCAGTGTTCAAAATTGAACAAAATACGGCATCAGAGTCTATCCCCTACATCTGTTGCTTGCTGCGTTGCCATACCTACTGGTCATTTTGGCTAGGCCTCGGAATGACTGCAGATCCTTTGCTTGTTTGAGAGTCATAAAGGGTGCTTTACAAATGTAAAAAACACAAGATTGAACCAGAGTCTTCTGTACATCTGTAAGGGTACTTTCACACATCCGGATTTTTGCTCTGCGGCACAATACGGCGTTCTGCAGAAAAACCGCAACCGGCTTTTGTAACGCCGATTGCGGTTTTTTTTGCATTGACTTACATTAGTGCCGCATTGTGCCGTAGGGGCTTGCGTTCGGTCCGGTTTTTGCCGCATGCGGCAGATTTAGCCGATGCGGCGGCCGGATCGAACGTACCCTGCAACGTTTTTTGCTCCGGCAAAAAACACCGCATCGCGCCGCATCCGGCCGCTGCGGCGCATTTTTCAATGCATCCCTATGGAGGCCGGATGCGGCGCGATGCGGAAAAAACCGCATCCGGTCGCCGCATGCGGTATTTTCCACTGCGCATGCTCAGTAGCATGCCGCAACCGGAAAAAACCGGACCGGCCGCATGTAAAAACTGATGCAAAGGATGCGGTGTTTTCACAGCCGGATTGAGCCGCAGGGCTCAAACCGGATGTGTGAAAGTAGCCTTACTGTCATTTCTTCTGCCCATTTTGGCTAGGCCTCACAATGTCTGCATATCCTTTATCACTTTTAGAGTCAAGAATTAAGACTATTTTCTAAATTGATCTGACGTCACAAAAGTCGTTCCTTAGCAGCGATGTTGCTAGCGATTAAAAGAAAGAAAAAAACATCCAGCTCTTCAGGCGAGGAAAGCCATGGTCTTTATTTCAGCATGCAGACAGCAAATGACATGACCAGCAAAGCACTACGCGTTTCAGGTATTAATCATGATTAAGGGTGATTGATTCACCTGAAACGCGTAGTGCTGTACTGGTCATGTCATTCGCTGTCTGCATGCTGAAATAAAGACCATGGCTTTCCTCGCCTGAAGAGCTGGATGTTTTTTCTTTTACTTGCAATATTGGGCTGTGGTAGTGCCTGTCCGTGCTCCAGGGAGAAGCCAGGAGTGAGCTCTTACACGGTGAGCTGATATACCCTAATTGGGTTGCTAGCGATGTTGCTTAGTGTGACGTGGCCTTTAGCTGCCTCCGTAATTTAAAATGCGCCGGCCGTGTGGTAATGGATGGGGAAGTGGGTGTGTTGGTGATGTTGAACAAACAGATCATGATGGTCAATCAGGTGAAACAGTGCCTGCTACATGAGTACAACCATAAGGCTCACACTCCAGACTAACTGTACTGTACCACTTAGCAGGATGGTGGGAGACAACACTCTTGAAGGCCGAACAGTAGCAAAACGTTTGGTGGTTGTTTGGCAGTTTTTTGCTTTTTTGTTTTTTGGGGTTTTTTTTTTTTTTAGTTATCCCAGAATTTAATCTGAGACTCTCCTCTCCATCTCTTGTTGAGTGTACAATCCCTCCTTTGAATTCTAGACAGTACTTGCAATTAATGTATCGGCTGTACCAGGGTAGGAGGTTTTTAAAACTTGACACAAAATGTAGTCTTAGGCCCTCCTCTACATCTCTGACTGCGTGTATTACAATCCATCCTTGGACTTCTAGCGAAGCTTTGCATTGAGTGCATAGCATTGCTAGTTTTGGAGCAAGATTCTTTGTAATATTGTACCATAATTGAATCCGAGACTCTCCTCTACAAGTCTTGCTGGCTATATTCCAGTCCCTCCTACTTTATGGCAACCCTTGCACTTAGTGTATAGGCTTTACCAGTCTAGGAGTCCCACTCCTTAAAAGGGAATTGGTCACCCTTTTGCATTTTTTAAGTTATTAATATAGGCATACAGGTGGCATAAAAGTGAAATTAGCCATACTCGTATGGCTCCTGGATGAGAAACAGTTTGTCAAAAATCCCCTTTCATAGCTTCTATTTTTCGGGCTATGAGGCAAGTGTTTTGCCTGCAAGAGAAGAATGCGTCCAATCTTCATCATACATGATTCTTCCTCACAGTCTTTTCATAGTCCCTATGACGTCAGGTTTGTATTAGGAAATCTCTGCCTGCTGTCTCTCCCCTGCACTGTAAAATATCAGTGACTCCCCGGCACCTGCGCACAACAAAATTAAAGTCTGTACCCACAGAAGGGCGCAACAATCCAGGGAGGGATGACAGCCATAATATGCGCATGCGCAAGATTTTCGGCCGCACGCCTGACGTCACAGGGACACCAAGGAAGAGAAGGGAAAAAGGAACCCTGTATAATTAAGACTGGAGGCAGGCTATTCTTCGGGGCAGCGCACACCTCATAGCCCAGGAGATACAAGATGTAAAAGTGGATTTTTGCCAAACGAACCATCATCCAGGAGACATACAGGTATGGCTAATTTCACCTTTGTGTCACCTGTATGCCCATATTATTAACTAAAAAAAAAATGCCAAAGGGTGAAAGATTCCCTTTACAAATGGTCAAAAATGTTTTCTGAGGCCCTCCTCTACATGTCTTAGAGGTTGTATTGCAGTTCCTCCTTTTAATTTTTGGGAGCCCTGGCACTTAGTGCATAACCTTTGAGTGTAGCAGTCTTACTAGCTAACCATTTAAACAGAATGAGTACGAGTACGGCTCTCCTTTATATCTAATACAGGGTCTGAGACTCTCTTCCTTCTAATTTTTTCCAGTTCTTGCATTGTCCTCATTGGCTTTGTGAGGTTCAGAGTCCCTCCTTTATAAATTAAACAGGATGTGTCTGACCATGTTATATACACCGAATGCCCAGATAAGGTAGTAAAATGTTACAATTACATTTACCGTTGACTAACGGTGGGTGTAGTTTATTTTCTCCTTATACTACATACATCACACTCAGGCCCGCAGGCAGATTTTATTTGTCCTACAATGCTATTATGTATGGAGGACCAAGTGTGGCCCATTATTCTAAATGAAGAGCTATGTGGGGCCCCTTATTCTGTAAGGAGGACTATGTGGGGCCTGCGACTAGATTGGTCCACGACTTTGACCAACTTTTTGGCCCTCCGTATTTGAGTATGACATCCCTGCCCTACACTAGGTCATCTACTGTAGCCACAGGTAAATACAGTGAGCCATGGCACGACTATTAAGGCTATGTTCAGACGTTGCATTTTTGCAGCTTTTTTTGGCAGCATTTTTAATTAGTTTGATGTAAATTAAAGGCTAATTTTACACTCCCAGCAAAAGCTATGAGATTTCATAAAGCTAATGCACATGATTGTTTATTTTGCCTGACTGAAATGGGAAACTGCTGCGTTTTTGAAAGAACGCTAAGTGTAAATATAACCAAAAAGGAGTAGAAGGCAGATTTTTTTCTGTAATTAAAATTTTCCTTAGATACAAGTCATTATACAGGAAAGAATGATTCCTAATATTTTGTCCATTAAAATCTATTTTATGGTCGGTTTTGTATGTTTTGTCAGTCTGTTAAAAGGGAGTAATACTCCGACAACATTGGTTTCAGCAGCAACTTGAGAGTCAGATGCATCCAAGTTTTTTTCCTATGCCTCTCCCATTCAATTTCAGGGGTGTTTGAGGAGGAGAGAAAGGAGGGGGGGGGGTGGCCAGCAAAATGTAAGAGTTTCCCATTGACTTCCATTATGCTCATTACTCGATCCGAGCAGCCGAGCAATAGAAACAACTTGGCTCAAGTAACGAGCACCTGAGCATTTTAGTGCTCGCCCATCACTAATCATAAGTTCTGATCTAATCATAAGTTCTGTATATGACAAAAGTGAGTACACCCCTCAAATTTTTGTAAATCTTTTATTATAGCTTTTCATGAGACAATACTGAAGAAATTACACTTTGATACAATGTAAAGTACTCAGTAAACAGTTTGTATAACAGCTTGTGTAAACACTAACACAATGCCATTAATGTCGAAACCACTGGCAACAAAGTACACCCCTAAGTTAAAAAGGCCAAATTGGGCCTAAACTGTCAATATTTTGTGTGGTCACCATTAGCTTCAAGCAGTGCCTTAACTCTCTTGAGCATGGAGTTCACTAGACCTTAACAGGTTGTCGCTGGAATCCTCCTCCACTCTTCCATGAAGACATCTTGGAGCTGATGGATGTTAGAGACATCATGCTCCTGTACCTTCCATTGGAGGAGTCCCCACAGATTCTCTATAGGGTTTAGGTCTGGAGACACGCTTGGCCAGTCCAGCACCTGTTCCCTCAATCCCCAAGTTTCTTTAGCAAGGCAGTGGTTGTTTTGGAGATGTGTTAGGGGTCGCTTTGTTGGAATCTTATCCTGTGGTCCAGTTTCAAAACGGAGGGAATTATGCTCTGCTTTAGCATGTCACAGTACATATTGGCATGCATAGTTCCCTCAATGAACTGTAGCTCCCCACAGCCATCAGCACTTGTGCAGCTCCAAACCATTACCGTAGTTTTCGGACCATAAGACGCACTTTTTTTTTCCTCCAAATTTGGGATGAAAGTGTGGGGTGCGTCTTATGGTCTGAATGTCAAAGCGGGGTAGGGAGCTGTGGGGAAGGAGCGGCTGTGGAGTGGGATCACAGGAGGCAGGGAGGGTCGCTGCAGCAGGAAGCCAGCAGCTGAAGAAACCACGTGTACCCGCTGTTTAAAGTAAGCGAATATTCATTAGCTGCTCCCCGCCCACCTCTCTCCGCTGTCCTCAGTCAGTGACTAGAAGCGGGTGTGAGCAGCAGCAAATCAATACTTGTTTATTGTAAACAGCGGACACACGTGGGTGCTCCAGCCGCCGGCTTCCTGCAGAGGCTGGGGAGACTGTGTCTGCTGTTTAGGAGGCAGGAGCAGGGTGCCGCTGCAGTCATGTCTGGCCCGGAGGAAGTGCACATCATTGCAGTGTCCGGGCCAGAGCACGGCATACCATCACAGTACAGCCCGCAGTCTCTGTGCTGAGTGCTCACATTGCTTTCATTTTGATCCTTCCTCTTCACTAGAAACAAAGTCTCCTGTAACAGCAGGACCTGCAGTGATGTAATGAAGAGGGGTGGGCCAGAACAGCACAGTACCCTGCCTCTTCATTACATTACTTCAGGTCCTCGAGATATGGCAGACTTTGCTTCTAGTGCAGAGGAAGGACCAAACAAAGTTAGGTGAGCATCATATCTGTAAAATTAAGGCAATAAATAAATTTAGTATATAAAGGCATTACTGTACACCTGGATAGGGTTGGATCATATCATATCTTATTATATATATATATATATATATATATATATATATATATATATATATATATATATATATATATATATATATATATATATATATATATATTATAACACACACACACACACACGCATATATATACATACACACAAACACAGATGGGGAACTTACATATTCCACGATGGGGGCCATATCTACCTGGAAGGGGCCCAGAATGGGGGATAGGAGTACAGATTTTGGGGATATTATTACCTCCATAACAGCGTCAGCAGACCCAACCCCCCATAACAGTGTGTCATGACCACATTTTTTTTTTAATGTAATTTTTTTCTATTTTTTCCTCCTCTAAAACAAGGGAGCATCTTATAGTCCGGTGCGCCTTATTGTCCGAAAAATACGGTACACTCCCATCACCATGCGTAACTATAGGCAAGACACACTTGTCTTTGTACGTCTCACCTGGTTGCCACCATACACGCTTGACACCATCTAAACCTCTTGTTCTGATGAGACTACTGGAACCATATTATGTGGTCTGATGAGACTAGACAACATGGTTCCCGTAATCTAGGTCTTTAGTCTGTTTGCCTTCGGCAAACTGTTTGTGGGCTTTCTTGTGCATAATCTTAAGAAGAGGCTTCCTTCTTGAATTATAGTCATTCATACCAATTTGATGCAGTTTATGGTCTGAGCAATGACAGGCCGACCTTCCACCCCTTTAACCTATGCAGCAATGTTGTCAGCACTTATAAGTCAATTTTGAAAAGAAAAACTTTGGATATGATGATGAGCAGGTACACTCAACCTCTTTAGTCCACCATGGCGAGTTCTGTTCTGAGGGCAGCCTGTCTTGTTAAACCGCTGTATGGTCTTGGACACCGTATTGCAATTCATTGTCAGGTTGTTGGCAATCTTTTTATAGCCTAGGCCATCTTTATGTAGTGCAACAATTCTTTTTATCAGATCCTCAGAGAATTTATTGCCATGAGGAGTCATGTTGAACGCACATTGTAGCCCTACATGAGAATTGCGACAACAGGGAGGGAAAATAAGTAATTGGGCACAATTTGGCCATTGTCACTTGTGGGCAAACTCACTTTTGTTGCCAGCAGTTTAGACATTAATGGCTGTGTGTAGAGGGCACACCAATTTGACACTGTTATACAAGCTGGACACTGACTACTTTACATTGTATCAAAGTGTTATATCTTCAGTGTTATTCCATGAAAAGATATAAAATATTTACAAAAATGTGGCAGGTGTACTCACTTTTGTGATATTCTGAAAATAATGTTACAATACAAAATGAGTGGATTATTCACACTTGTTTATATTACAAAACAAATCCCCCAAAAACAGTCACACAACGATATCAGCAAAAATATTATTAATACCTGTAAGAGCAACTTCTGTAGACACTCTGTCAATGGCAAGAACATCATCAACGCCATCATCACAGGCTTCCACAAAAAATATCTCAGGCGTTGTGTGTCTAAAGGAATTAAAAGCAATAAATTACAAAAAAAAACATCAAAATCAAATTGAAAAAAAGCAAACTTGTTGACAGCGATTTACAGCATCCACAAGAATTAATCTCAAAGAGGTTGACACCTTGTGAATGACAACTCCTCAATGCCGCATTCCCTCTGCATACAGGTACTGTTTGATATACCCACACACTGCATGGATGCAACCTCTCTTGAATTGATCCTGAAAGCACTCAGCTCATGCACAGAATGCCTGAAAGCAACAGACAACGCCACACCTCAGAGAAAGGAGGTGACTTCCAAACGAAGCCACATCCAGCAAAACAATCAGAAAATCTAGATTACTTACTGGTAATGGTATTTTTCCAGAACCCACAACAGCGCCACCAGAGAGGTCCACCCATCTTAGGACAGGAAAACCCACTAAAATAAAACCTCTCTACCGCATCAGTTAGGTTACAGTGCACAGAGGAGAATATCAGAAAAAAATATAAATGAAACCAAACTCCAACATGAACAAAAACACCCGCAAAACTATAGATACCAAACCCTGAAGGGTGAATACGGAAAAGAGGTGGGAAGTAGTGGCGCTGTCATGGGTTCTGAAAAAATCATTACCAGTAAGTAATTTAGATTTCTCCCTTCACCACGACAGCACCAACAGAGATTCTGAAGACGAAAAAAAAAAAACACTATGGAGGGACCACAGCCTGTAGAACCCTTCTATGGAAAGTCAAATCCACAGTGGCAGACAAATTTAATCTATAGGGATTAAAAAAAAAAAAAAGTAGTAGGAGAGGACCAGGCTGCCGCCTTACAGATATGTTCTAGAGGCACATCTGCCCATTCGGCCCAGGAGGTCGCCATCGATTTAGTAGAATGAGCAGTAAAACCCTGTGGCACTTGTCTATTCTGGGTTAAATAGGCCTCCCTAATTGCCTCTTTGACCCACCTAGCTATTCATCCCTTAGAAGCTGAAAGACCCTTCCTGAGACCCTGGAAGCAAACAAACAACACCTGATGTTTCCTCCAAGGCTTAGTGACCTCTAAATAATGAAGTAAAGACCTCCTGACATCTAAGGTAAGAATTCTCTCCTCTTTTGGATTCCTAGGAGTAGAACAGGAGGGGAGGACCATCTCCTGAGACCTGTGAAAGGCCCCGACAACCTTAGACAAATAAGCAGGATCAGTGTGAAGGATTAAGGTCCAGTCACACTAAACAACTTACCAGCGATCCCAACAACGATAGGGATCGCTGGTAAGTTGCTAGGAGGTTGCTGGTGAGATGTCACACTGCGATGCTCCAGCGATCCCACCAGCAACCTGACCTGGCAGGGATCGCTGGAGCGTCGCTACACGGGTTGCTAGTGAGCTCACCAGCAACCAGTGACCAGCCCCCAGCGCCGCGTGGAAGATGCTGTCCTTGGTAACTAAGGTAAATATCGGGTAACCAACCCGATCTTTACCTTTGTTACCAGCGCACGCAGCTACACGTGCAGAGAGCAGGGAGCAGCGCACACTGAGCGCTGGCTCCCTGCTCTCCTAGTTACAGCACACATCGGGTTAATTACCCGATGTGTGCGGCAGCTAAATGTGCACAGAGCAGGGAGCAGCGCACACCGGGTGCAGCTGCACAGGGTATATATATAGGGTATAGAGTACAGGGTGCAGCTGCACAGAGCAGGGAGCAGCGCACACCGCTTAGCGCTGGCTCCTTGCTCTCCTAGTTACAGCACACATTGGGTTAATTACCCGATGTGTCCTGCAGCTACATGTGCACAGAGCAGGAGCCGGCACTGACAGTGAGAGCGGCGGAGGCTGGTAACAAAGGTAAATATCGGGTAACCAAGGACAGGGCTTCTTGGTTACCCGATGTTTACTGTGGTTACCAGTGTCCGCAGAAGCCGGCTCCTGCTGCCTGCACATTTAGTTGTTGCTGTCTCGCTTTCACACACAGCGATCTGTGCTTCACAGCGGGACAGCAACAACTAAAAAATGGCCCAGGACATTCAGCAACAACCAACGACCTCACAGCAGGGGCCAGGTTGTTGCTGGATGTCACACACAGCGACATCACTAGTAACATCGCTGCTACGTCACAAAAGTTGTTCGTTAGCAGCGATGTTGCTAGCGATGTTGCTTAGTGTGACGGGGCCTTTACTCTCATCCAAGATCTGTGTGTAATTAGGATTAACAGAAAGGACCTGAAGATCACTCACCCTCCGAGCTGAAGTTAAAGCAATTATCAGGGCACTCTTAGGCTATGTGCCCACGGGGACATTGTCCTGCGGATATATCCGCACGACATTCCGCAGGTGCTCCCAGGAAACAGCACCACAACTTTTGTCTGTTTCCATGCTGCGGAATGTCGTGCGGATATGCTGCGGGCATTCTGCATTGAGGATACAGTACATTGGCTTCGGCACTGCATCCTCAATGCAGAACAAGTGCTGCAGTGATCGGGGAAGTTTATACTTACCTCCATCATGCAGCACCTTGCTTTCCGGCGGCCAGGTCACTGTCAGGCAGCGTCTGGTTTCACTGTGCTGGAGGTGGGCGGGCCTGAACCAGCTCCGGCTGTCACATGACCGGAGCTCGTGCAGGCTCCGCCCACCTCTTCCTTCCTGTACCTGGCTGGATCCACCGCGCTGCTGCTGCAGCTACACCGGACGGAGAAAGTGACTCGGGTCTCTATCAAGGCAGGTAAGTATATGGGACCCTGCGGAGAAATCCGCTACAATAATTGACATGCTGCAGATTTTTCCGTACGGAAATCCGCACGATTTCCGCTGCGGAAAAATCCGCAGCGTGGGCACAGCATTTTCCCAAATGCCATAGAAATGGCTGGGGAGTAACTGTGCTGCAGATTTTCGGAAAATCCGCGGCTTTTCCGCGAGAAATTCGCGGCAAAATCCGCGCATTTTATGTAGCGTGGGCACATAGCCTAAGGCTATGTGCCCACGCTGCATAAAATGCGCGGATTTTGCCTTAGGCTATGTGCGCACAGTGCGTTTTTCGCGGCGTTTTTGGCCTCAAAACTGCATGACTTTGCTTCCCCAGCAAAGTTTATGAGTTTTCATTTTTGCTGTCCGCACACAACTGTTTTTTTAAGCTGCGTTTTTGAGCTTGAAAAAAAAAAAAAATAAAAAAAAAAAATGGACATGTCAATTCTTTCCTGCGTTTTTCGCCCATGCAATGCATTGGAAAAACGCAGCAAAACGCAGAGATCAAAAATGCAGCAAAACGCAGCCAAAAACGCACCAAATCGCGGTAAAACGCATGCGTTTGATGCGTTTTTTCGACGCAGGTGCGTTTGTGCGTTTTTAGCAGCCAAAAACGCAGCGTCAAAAAAACGCAGCGTGCGCACATAGCCTTAAGGGTAAGGGACCTGATACGCAACGTGGGCGCACAGCCTATTTGCAAGCAGTTACGCTGCGTATTGCACTGCAACGTAACTGCATGCGTCCTGCGTTCCCAGCACAATCTATGAAGATTGTACATAATCCATGCCCATGTTGCGTTTTAGAATGCAGCGATTTGCATCTGCAATTTGCAGCGACAGTAACATGTCAATTCTTTTGTGCGTTTTTTGTTGTAATGTCGGTCTCTATAATAATAAGTGTTTTATTTCTATAGCGCCAACATATTCCGCAGCGCTTTACAATTCAGAGGCGACATGTACAGACAATTTGAGACAATACAAAAATACTAAATTAAGATACCAAGAGGAGTGAGGGCCCTGCTCGTAAGCTTAGTGTCTATGAGGAAATGGGGAAGGCACAAAAGGTGAATGGGGGGGGGAGCTCGTTATATATGGTCCAGCCATCGATTTAATAGGGTATTCAAAACCAGCTGCATGAACCAACCAGTCATTGGCCAGAATTTATACAGGTACAGGGGACAAGAATTGGAAGAAACTTTTTCGTTATGAAGGGCAGAAAGGGTCTAGATTAGATCAGGGCAGTGAGGTGATAGGCTAGTCTAAAGAAATGTGTTTTTAGGGCCCGCTTAAAAGGTGTGGATGTTGGAAATTAATCGGATTGCTCTTGGTAGTGTGTTCCAGATCATAGGCGCAGCTCGTGAGAAATCTTGAAGACAGGAGTGGGAGGTTCGAATTGTTGAGGATGTCAGTCTTAGGTCATTAGCAGAGCGGAGGGCACGGGTGGGGTGATAGACAGAGATGAAGGAGGAGATGTAGGGTGGTGCGGAACTGTGGAGAGCTTTGTGAGTGAAAAGTTTATGTTGGATTCTGTAGCGGATAGGCAACCAGTGCAATGACTGGCAATGAGCAGAGGCATCAGTGAAGCAGTTGCAGAGGAAAATGATCCTGGCTGCGGCATTCAGAATGGATTGGAGAGGGGAGAGTTTCGTAACAGGGAAACCAAGTAGTAAAGAATTACAATAATCCAGGCGAGAATGAATGAGAGCGACAGTAAGAATTTTTGCAGAGTCAACGGTAAGAAAAGGCCGAATTCTCTGTCTGTATGTGGGTCTCTCTCTCTGTCGGTCTATCCCTCTCCCCCCTCTCTCATACTCATCAAATCACTGACTGATCACGGGCACGGCGCTACACGGCTATCACACTGCTCCGGCGGCTTCTCCTGCTTTTGAAAATGCCGGCCATCATTATTCAAGCTTGTATTCCCTGCTTCCCTCGCCCACCGGCGCCCATGATTGGTTGCAGTCAGACACGCCCCAACGCTGAGTGACAGCTGTCTCACTGCAACCAATCACAGCCGCCGGTGGGCGGGTCTATGTAGTGCAGTAAAATAAATAATTAAAAAAAAAAAACGGCGTGTGGTCTCCCCAATTTTGATACCAGCCAAGATAAAACCACACGGCTGAAGGATGGTATTCTCAGGATGGGGAGCCCCACGTTATGGGGAGCCCTCAAGCCTAAAAATAGCCAGCAGCCACCTGGAATTGCCGCATCCATTAGATTCGGGACTCTACTCGGCTCATCCAGAACTGCCCTGGTGCGGTGGCAATCTGGGTAATAAGGAGTTAATGGCAGCCCATAGCTGCCACTAAGTCTTACGTTAATCATTGCAGCGTCTATGAGACAGCCCCAATGATTAATCTGGTGAAAGTAAATAAACACATACACCCGAAAAATCCTTTATTTGAAATAAAAGACAAAAAAAACCACCCTCTTTCACAACTTTATTAAAATCCTTATACACCCCTCCAGGTCCGATGTAATGAACGAGGTCCCTCGACGCATCCAGCTCTGCTATATGAAGCTGACAGGAGCGGCCGTAGAACACAGCCGCTCCTGTCAGCTCCACGCAGAAACTAAAGTGAGTCGCGCTGTCAGCGGAGACGTCACTCAGGTTACCCGCGGCCACATGTCTGGGGTGGAGGACTCGAGCTAGCCACGAGTGAAAACACCGGTGATCGCGCGACTCACTGCAGTCACTCAGGAGATTTGCGGTCACCAGTGAGTCCTTCACCTGTGATTGCAAATCAAGCCGCGGCACACGCACAGAGCCACGCGATTACAATGAAGTCGGACGAAATTCATCCGAGTTCATTCTGATCGCGCGGCAGTGTCTCGCAGCCAGCCATGCTTTTTGACAGTCCGGTCCCAGTCGGCTCAGCTGCAAGTCTATGGGGATGCAGCAGAGCCGAGTGGGACAGCACTGTGAAAAATGTGCTCTCTGGATGCTTTTCCCATGGCAGAGAAAGCATCCAGAATGCAGGAATTCTGCAGGAATTCTGCAGTTACAATGTGTCTCAGAACGCAACTTTTCGGCTGCGTTCTAAGACGCACATGCAGTGACTTACACGCTGCGTAATAGAACGCAAAGTGGGCACATAGCCATAGGAGACTGAGCAAGGGGTTCAAAGGGAGGCACGGTGTATATTTAAATCCCAAGGGGGAAAAACTAAACAGGGAACAGGTCTAGATCTCTGACAAGAAAAGGGTCAGGAGTTATGCTAATTGGTAAGCACTCTTTACCCACGCATCACCTGCCAAGTTGCAATTGTAGAATGCACCTAGGGCTGCAACCTGTACTTTCAAGGTGTTTACCAATTAGCATAACTCCTGACCCTCCTGAAGAAATTCCAGATTCGCATCTACCGGGGCCCTCCCCACTAGACTCCTACCTGATGAGGAAAGGAATTTTCTACACACCCTAGAATAGATTTTGGTAGTTGCTGGCTTTCTACTGTTCAGAAATGTAGAAATCAAAATATAGGGAGAAGCAACGGCCCGCTAACAACTGCCTCTCAAATTCCAGGCCGTCAAATGAGGGCCCGAAATTTGAGGGTGAAGCAAAGGGCCCTGAGAGAGGAGGTACGGTCTTTCTGGCAGGATCCAAGGATCCGACTAGGACAGTTTCCCGAGTTGTATCACCAAGGTCTCCTGGGCCAAAAGGGAGCTATCAAGATTAGACTCACCCTGTCTTCTCAGGCTTTCTTCAAAACTGCAGGTAGCAAGATCAGCTGGGGGGGAAAGGCTTACTAAGAAATCTGGAAGGCATCCACTGCCCAAGGATTGTCGCGGTGGTTCAGGCAGCAAAAACGGTCTATCTTCCTGTTGGACCTGGTGGCGAAGAAATCTATAACCGGGGACCCCCAAAAGACACTATCTGACCGAAGACCTCCATGAGCAGACACCATTTTCCCTGACGTACCCGACTGCGACTCAGGAAGGCAGCCATAAAATAGTTCATCTCACGAATATGTAGTGCCGTGAGGGAAGATAGATGAATCTGCACCAGGGAATACAAACATCTCATGCAGTCTCTATCAGAGAAGGAGATCTTGTACCTCTCCCTGGTGAATAAGGTAAGAAACCGCCACCTTGTTGTCTGAGAGAACCAGCACGTTTCGTCCTGTTAGCAGAAGAAGAAGAGAGTTCAGAGCCTTTCCGATAGCACATACCGTATTTTTCGTTTTTATAAAACGCACAGGATTATTAGACGCACCTTAAATTCAGAGCAAAAAAAAAGTGTGGAAAAAAAAAAAAAAAAAAAGAAAAAAAAAGGTCCATCTTGTAATCCGGGGTTGTCTTACCAGAGAGGTGGCAGTAGCAGTGATGGAGGAGTCACAAGAGGCAGTGGCGGTGGGTGACCCAGAAACAGGAGGCTGTGCTGGGGCTGCGGCCGCTGTGCTGGGGCTTTGCTCGGTGAGGGCTTTAAAGAAATGGCACCTGGAGTTAGCGCAGATTGAGCTCTAGGATCAATGGCAAGCAGAGATCTCAAAAACACAAGGGAGGGAGGCGGCGAGTGCGCAGATGAGAGCTTGAGCCAAAAGCTCCATCTGCGCTTGCGCCGATACCAGGAGGCATTATTTGAAGTCACCGCTAGACCCACATCGCCAGTCCAGCCGTGGGAGACCCCGCACAGCAGTCCCAGCCCCCAACCCCCAGAGAACCAGCGCAGACACCAGAGACCTCGCACAGCGGCTGCAGACACCGCGCAGTCGCCTCAGCATTTCCCCAGTCTCTTGCGACCCCTTTACACCACGTAAAACCACAAAATAATAGAAATTCGAGGTAGAATGACCAGAAAACCACATAAACTAAACCTCAAAATAAATATCTTTATTAATAATATTGATTTAAAATATAGACACCATATGTCTTCCAAACAACAATAAACAAATACAAGGTGAGTGAAGCTTAGTTGAAAAATAGAAAAGCGTGAGAGAATGAGTAAAAGATCAGTGGTAGGTAACGGGTTTCATAGAACCTAAGCTATATCTCAATGACCCTTCCTACCAGCGGAGGGTGTCATAATGTTTAGGACCCCCCCCGCTCCAGATGGCTGGCCCTCACTATCCCTATTTCCAACTGGCTTGTGTCCACCACCAACATCCAGGTGCAGAGTGTATTAAAGACAAAACTACATGTAATACACAATAGCGTTAAATGTAGGTTTTTTCACTGAATAGATATTCAATCTGAAAACTTGATATTTGTTAGAAGGGAGCGACAGGGTCTGCCACGCAGGCTCCTGCAGCTCCTCCCGACGCGTTTCCCCCCCTTCTAACGTAATGAAAGGGGGTTCATCAGGGGTACAAGATAGAAAGACAGGCATGTGTCACTAATCAAATTCAGGATTAAACATGCTTCCTTGAACCAATGCGTGCAGCAAAGATGACTTACTTAGAAAATGATTAGAGCCAGTGACTCAATAAGTCTTCTGACCAGGATAGGTGCGACAGGTATTACTGTATCCTTTTTTCACAAGATCCCCTATTGTTCCATCAGGATAAGTGGACTTATAAGAGGGGTTATGTCTTTGGACTTACTACAAAACAAAAAGAGTGAAGAGGAAAAAGTCCCTTAGGGCAACATGCAGATTGCACAGAGTCACTATGACAAGGATGGCAATAAACACATAGAAAGAACCTGATTCCTCCTCAATGAACCATGGCCCAACGGATGTGTATTGGTCTCCAATTCACGTGAATAGAGAACCTGCGATGTATAATCAAAATATCACCATTAGAGTCATGATGGAGTAGGGGGCCATCCCCCCCCAGAGAGAAAAAAAAA
The DNA here is from genome assembly GCF_048569485.1 of Anomaloglossus baeobatrachus. Lineage (NCBI taxonomy): Eukaryota > Metazoa > Chordata > Amphibia > Anura > Aromobatidae > Anomaloglossus > Anomaloglossus baeobatrachus. Next base: position 356,791,873 of record NC_134358.1, on the reverse strand, counting down.
ATTATTTAAATAGAGGCAATTATATCTACCCTTTGCATCAAATGAGTCAAGGTAGTGGTTGTTCCAGCCTAATTCCTGGAGAATTCTCACCACAGGGTTCCTGTATGTAAAATAAAGGAGTCTACATCATACCCCCATTTCGTGTATCAACATGCGTAAATTCTTGAAAACCACATATGGCATAGGATCACTATAATGTGGATGGTAATAAAAAATAAAAGATGCAAAAAGAACCTGATTGTTCCTTAGTGATCCGGGGTCCAACGGATGTATTATATTCTCCAATTTAAATGAAGAGAGAATCTGTAATGTATAATCAAAATATCCCTGTTAGAGCCATGATGGAGCAGAGGGCCATACCCCAAAAGGCCATTATATCTACCCTTTGACACCAATATGTCAGGGTCGGAGTTGCTCCAGCCTGATCCCTGGAGAATTTTCATAACACGGCTCCTAGATGTGAAAAAAAGGGGACTCCATCATACCCCCCATTTACATATCAGTCATGCATAAACCCTCAAATCACAAAAAGTATACCTGCAAAAGAGAAGATACCATCCGAGGAACATCTATGTAACAACCTGCTGCAATCAGCAAAAAATGATAGGCCACCGATAGAGGGGAGAGCAGAATATATGCCTGTAATGAAAGGACTTCCTTATTAGTCCTAGAAATTAAAAAAGTACTGAGGTCCCACCTGTTATAGGTCAGACCTACAAAAGCAGACTAAATCAGTATCAATGGGGGGCCCCCTTTTAAACATACAAAGCATTCACCCCACCTGGTTTAGGAGGAAGGTACATACCCAAAGAAGTCCTCTAGATCACTCCACCTGCAAAGACCCTGTCCGGGTCCCGAGTGCCGATGCACATCTGAGACGCAGGGAGTGGTGCTGGAAATCCAGTATGTTGCCTGTATCCTAGTGTTGTCAGTGTCCTGCACATGGATCTACTATGAAGGGGTATTTAAAATCGCCGCGTCCCGGAAGTTAGGGGCGGAGTCATCATCCCTTCCCTGCTCACTTTAAGAGTGACAGGAAAAGGGACCTATGGAGACACAGGATCTCCTGATGTTGTGAATGATCACGCCCACTTCCTGTTTGCGTAATGATTGAAAGGAGAATGATCCTATCAGAACCAAGAGTGTGACTCTTGGCATACTGGTGACGCCCACCTCTTATTTCCAATCGATTTTAGCAGGGAAGATGCTAATCATCCTATGCACGAAAGACCTGCCCGGAAGTATGCGTCATATGATTGACGCTGTGGCGAATGACACTGCGTTAACACCCACCTCCTATTCTCAGTCAGATTTAGCAGGGAAAATGCTAATCGCTTTTATGCAGATAGGTACGTGCCCGAAATCATGCGTCACAGGAATGACGCTGCGTTAAAACAAAACTGCCTATTTTGCTGGATTAACTAACAAATATAAAGTCACCCCATATGTCTAACATTATAGAATGCCTATTGTAAGGCGTACACAATACGACAAGCGGGGATAAACGTCATCCCTGATCAGCTTTAAGCATTCCACGGTCAATTAGGACCACGGAATGAGGCGGATAATAGCAATGATAGATCAAACGTGCTAAGGAGAGTACAACAATGTTAGGCATTATTTTCCCGTTGGTAACAATTCTTGTCAAAAATCCCCCATTTCCTAGCTCCAGTGTTTATAGGGGAGACCCTTCATCATACCCTTTGGTGACCTATCGCTCATTGATGACCCCCCCCCCCTCTTTAGTTTTATATTATAAATTTTTATATGTGTATATATAAAAGCACCAATCCCTCACACACTACATATGGTCCAAGGAAATTTAGATATAATATATACAAACATGAAAAAGAAAAAGAAGAAACAAGGTGGGTATGGATGACCCACATAAATTTTAATATCACGGCTTTCTATCAGTTATAGCAACCCTTTTTCCCATTAGATGAAGCTGACATAACTAATGTTTTCATTCAAGCCCCCCGGGGAGACTACACCCAGCAAAAAAATCCATCTTGCTTCACGTTGCAAGATGGTTCTGTCCCAATCTCCTCCACGTACTGGTTTTTTAACCACCTCTATGACCTGAAAGGAGATGGTTCTAGTATCGCCATTGTGGTACTCATTCACATGCCGTGAGATGGCCGTATCTCTTTTGTGGCTGATGTCACCCAGGTGTTCTCCAATCCTCACTCGCAGCTGCCTCCTGGTTTTGCCAACATATCCCAGGGGGCAGCTGCAAGTACAGAGATAGACCACCCCCTGGGTCCTGCAATTGGCAAAGTCTCTGATCTTGAAGACCCTGCCAGTCCCCAGATTGGAAAATTCTTTAGTCTGATTTATGAAGATGCAGTAACTGCATCTACCACACCTAAAGGTCCCCTGTGGTTTTCGGTCCAGCCAAGTCCCCTCCCCTCTTGGGGGTATGAAATGGCTGTGCGTGAGGTGATCCCTAATGGATTTCCCCCTCCTAAAGGTAACACTTGGGTGTGGAGAGACGTATTTACCTATATCCGGGTCTGATCTTAAAATGGGCCAATACTGTCTGAGTATTTCCATAACCCTAGGGTTTTGGTCGTCGAATGTAGCCACCAATCTTGTGGTCTCATTGTCGCCCAGTTTTTCTTTTGGCCTAAGTAATTCTCTCCTTGACTGAAACTGCGCATGTTTATACGCAGGTTCAATAACCCTTGGTGGGTAACCTCTCTGCTGGAATCGTCTTTTCATCTCTTGTGCCTGACCCTCAAAATCACTGAGGGAGGAACAGTTTCTTCTTAATCGAAGAAACTGTCCCTTAGGGATACCCCTCCTGAGGGGTGCGGGGTGGTAGCTCTCCCACCTCAGGAGACTATTCGTGGCTGTAGGCTTTCTATAAATGGTTGTAGCTAAATTCCCTTCCAAGTCCCTAGTGATTTTCAAATCTAGGAATGCTAAGGAACTGAAGCTCATCTCGAAGGTGAATCTCAGACCGATGTTGTTTGAGTTCAATTTGTCCAAAAATTGCACAAACAGTGACTCGCCGCCCGTCCAGAGGACGAGGATGTCATCTATATATCGCCCCCAAAATTGTATATGGGGGGAAAAGATGACATCCCCGTCCACGAACACGTGGGTATCCTCCCACCAGCCCAGGAACATGTTGGCGTATGTGGGAGCACAAGGGCTCCCCATCGCCGTGCCCCTGAGCTGGTGGTATATCTTGCCGTCAAAAGAGAAGTAGTTGTGTGTCAAAATGAAACATAGCAAGTTGGTAATAAATCTGCTGTGCTCGCGGCATTGGTTTCTGCGCGTGGAGAGGAAGAATTGCACCGCCTCCAACCCTTTGTCGTGAGGAATACTACTGTAGAGCTGCTCTACATCAATAGATGCTAGTATGGTATCTGGTTCTAATACAATGCCCTCTAGCTTGGATATGAGATCACTAGTATCCCTTATGTATGAAGGCAAGCTAGTAACGAAGGGGCGCAGGATCGTGTCCAAGTATATGCTGGAATTCTGGGCCATGGCGTCAATTCCTGAAACGATAGGGCGACCCCTCAGTGGGTGCAGCCCCTTGTGGATCTTAGGGATCGCATAAAAAGTGGCGCAAACAGGGAATTTCTGATACAGAAATTCAAATTCTTTATCAGAGATAAGTCTTGATTCCAGGGCTTCATTTAGGAGGGCTAGAAGTTCTCCCAAATATTCCCCTGTGGGGTCCCTGGTGAGAATTTCATATGTGGTTTTATCCGCTAAAATTCTCTTACACATACCTGGGTAATCAACAGTATTCATTACCACCAGGTTCCCACCTTTATCGGATGGCTTGATGGTAATCTGTGTGTTTTTCTCCAAATCCGACAAAGCCCGCCATTCCTCCATAGTAAGATTGGGCTTAACCGATCTCAATTTAGGTTGAATGGCGCGGAGATCATTTTCCACCAATTTAGAAAAAATATCAAGGCTGCTAAAGTCCATACTAGGTGGCATTTTTTTATTTTTGGGCTTAAGATTGGTAAAGGGTCCTAATCCTAGGTTCTCCCCGCTCAGCTCGCCCAAGCTAGATAGTAAACGAACATCTTCTAGCATCTCAAGGGGGATGCCCAGACGTGCACATTCAGCCTCATCACTGTGTGCGAAGAATTTTTTCCATTTTAGCTTTCTAAGAAACAATTCAATGTCTTTCACCCAAGTGAAGGGGTCAAACCTGACAGTTGGAACAAAGGAAAGTCCATAACCCAGGACTCGTCTCTCAATATTAGACAGATGGTAACTAGACAGATTAATAATCTGATTCTCTACATCAGAATGGAGATCTACTTTCTCCGGGTAGTTCTCTGATTTTGATGTCGTAGATTGTAGGGATCTCGTCCCCCTAAAAAATGAGTAGATGCCCCTTGTTGTGGGCCTAGAGGAGTAGATTGTCCAGGAGGAGATACCATAGGGGGGGTTACATAATCTATGGTTCTTTGTTGAACTACATTTTGATAGGGTGCTCCATAGGGCAATGGCAAACCAGATCTCCCAGAAGGTCGACCCCATTGTCTATATCTATTACCCTGCCTATCCCAATTGTTGAATCTGCCCTGATTATTCCTTCTCCCTCTACCCTTATTCAATTCAGGTCATCCCTGGGATTCGGAATCAGAGCAGTCAGAGGATGAAATGTCAACCGGGGGGCCAGTAGCCCCAATAAGGGGTTCCTTCTGCTCAGAGAAGTCACCCAAGTCTCTTAGGAAATGCTTATGTTTCCTAATCTTAAGATTTTGTTGGTACTTATCCACTGAGACTTGCAACGATGTCTCTCTTGTTACAAACTCAGGGTCCCCCTTAAATTTAATTGCCTCTTCCCTTAAGTTCTGTAAAGTTTTAGAACTATTTTCCAGCGTAATCTTCTCCTCCTCCAAGAGGATTGTCATTAACCTAATGGAGGAATTTGTGAGCTCTTCCTCCCACCTCCCAATGAGTCTCTCGGTTCTCGACCGTTCTGCGGGAATCAAATTGATTCTTAGGCCACGGGGAACAATCCTTTGCTTTATATATCGTTCCAATGATTGTACTTCCCACCAAGATTTTATATTGAGTTTGTACACGTCTAAGAGTTCAGAGAAGAGATTCCTAATGGTGCCCTTCCCGGTTCCTTGGCTATCTACCACCTTATCTGAAAACACTTCTTCAGCGTCATCCAACCATCTGTTGGTATTGATTGGTCCTGATAGAAAGCCTGCCATTTAAGATTACGTAAAACCACAAAATAATAGAAATTCGAGGTAGAATGACCAGAAAACCACATAAACTAAACCTCAAAATAAATATCTTTATTAATAATATTGATTTAAAATATAGACACCATATGTCTTCCAAACAACAATAAACAAATACAAGGTGAGTGAAGCTTAGTTGAAAAATAGAAAAGCGTGAGAGAATGAGTAAAAGATCAGTGGTAGGTAACGGGTTTCATAGAACCTAAGCTATATCTCAATGACCCTTCCTACCAGCGGAGGGTGTCATAATGTTTAGGACCCCCCCCGCTCCAGATGGCTGGCCCTCACTATCCCTATTTCCAACTGGCTTGTGTCCACCACCAACATCCAGGTGCAGAGTGTATTAAAGACAAAACTACATGTAATACACAATAGCGTTAAATGTAGGTTTTTTCACTGAATAGATATTCAATCTGAAAACTTGATATTTGTTAGAAGGGAGCGACAGGGTCTGCCACGCAGGCTCCTGCAGCTCCTCCCGACGCGTTTCCCCCCCTTCTAACGTAATGAAAGGGGGTTCATCAGGGGTACAAGATAGAAGACACCTGTAAGAAAGACAGGCATGTGTCACTAATCAAATTCAGGATTAAACATGCTTCCTTGAACCAATGCGTGCAGCAAAGATGACTTACTTAGAAAATGATTAGAGCCAGTGACTCAATAAGTCTTCTGACCAGGATAGGTGCGACAGGTATTACTGTATCCTTTTTTCACAAGATCCCCTATTGTTCCATCAGGATAAGTGGACTTATAAGAGGGGTTATGTCTTTGGACTTACTACAAAACAAAAAGAGTGAAGAGGAAAAAGTCCCTTAGGGCAACATGCAGATTGCACAGAGTCACTATGACAAGGATGGCAATAAACACATAGAAAGAACCTGATTCCTCCTCAATGAACCATGGCCCAACGGATGTGTATTGGTCTCCAATTCACGTGAATAGAGAACCTGCGATGTATAATCAAAATATCACCATTAGAGTCATGATGGAGTAGGGGGCCATCCCCCCCCAGAGAGAAAAAAAAATTATTTAAATAGAGGCAATTATATCTACCCTTTGCATCAAATGAGTCAAGGTAGTGGTTGTTCCAGCCTAATTCCTGGAGAATTCTCACCACAGGGTTCCTGTATGTAAAATAAAGGAGTCTACATCATACCCCCATTTCGTGTATCAACATGCGTAAATTCTTGAAAACCACATATGGCATAGGATCACTATAATGTGGATGGTAATAAAAAATAGAAGATGCAAAAAGAACCTGATTGTTCCTTAGTGATCCGGGGTCCAACGGATGTATTATATTCTCCAATTTAAATGGAGAGAATCTGTAATGTATAATCAAAATATCCCTGTTAGAGCCATGATGGAGCAGAGGGCCATACCCCAAAAGGCCATTATATCTACCCTTTGACACCAATATGTCAGGGTCGGAGTTGCTCCAGCCTGATCCCTGGAGAATTTTCATAACACGGCTCCTAGATGTGAAAAAAAGGGGACTCCATCATACCCCCATTTACATATCAGTCATGCATAAACCCTCAAATCACAAAAAGTATACCTGCAAAAGAGAAGATACCATCCGAGGAACATCTATGTAACAACCTGCTGCAATCAGCAAAAAATGATAGGCCACCGATAGAGGGGAGAGCAGAATATATGCCTGTAATGAAAGGACTTCCTTATTAGTCCTAGAAATTAAAAAAGTACTGAGGTCCCACCTGTTATAGGTCAGACCTACAAAAGCAGACTAAATCAGTATCAATGGGGGGCCCCCTTTTAAACATACAAAGCATTCACCCCTCCTGGTTTAGGTTTACTCATTCTCTCACACTTTTCTATTTTTCAACTAAGCTTCACTCACCTTGTATTTGTTTATTGTTGTTTGGAAGACATATGGTGTCTATATTTTAAATCAATATTATTAATAAAGATATTTATTTTGAGGTTTAGTTTATGTGGTTTTCTGACCCCTTTACACCACCCTGGTAAGCTACATTCAGATTATAAGATGCATCTCTCACTTTTCTCCCAAATGTTTGGGAGGAAAAATGCGTCTCACAATCCAAAAAATACGATAGTTCTCTGAAATTTGAGAAACCTTGACGTTCTTGAAGACTCCAACCCCTCTGAGCTATGCGATTCCTCAATAGGGCCCCCAACCTAGTGCGCTTGTATCAGTTGTGATGACATCTGAAACTGGAAGTTACCAAAAAACATCAGCTGACAGATTCTGAACCTCTAGCCACCAGCTAAGGGACACACTTGAGAAGAAAGTTTTAAGTCTCTTTCCAAACATTCTCCTAACTGACTCTGCACCCTCAGCACCTCCTCTCCTCTAGTGTACAAATATGGAACTGTACCAAGGGAACCACCGGAATACACGCCACCAGGGACCCCAAAAGGGACATGGCTTTTCTGAGGGTTAGGACTAGATCTGCAGTGCTTCTCCAAAGTTCCCACTATTAAAAAGTCATCCAGACAGAGAACTATGGGGATCTCCTTCTTGCGGACGTGTGCCATCATCTCTTCCACTACCTTTGTGAACACTCTCAGAGCCATAGCCAACCTAAAAAGGAAGAGCTCAGAATTGAAAAGGTCTAATATTTCTCCTCTTATAGGAAGGGCCACTCTCAGGAATTTTTGATGGGAGGCGTGAATTAGGATGTGATAATATGCATCTTTAAAGGTCCAGAACTCCCATATAACACTCTGGGAAAAGTAATTTTATTGCAGATTTCACAGATTCCATCTTAAAATGATGACAGACTAAGCTCTTGTTCAGTCACTTTAATTTGATAACGGGCCCTGAACCGCTTCTTCACTAAACTAGAGGGGAAAAAAGACTGAAGCCCTCCTCCCCTCTGGGGGACTTCTACTAGCACAGATTTCCTTAGAAGGTCCTCCACTTCCTGTTGCAGGGCCAGCTGCTCATTTTCTGACCTGCTGAGCGATGTAATAATTTGTGACCTCGAGGGGTCCAATGGAATTCAAGTTTGAGGCCCTCCTTAACAATTCCATGGATCCAGTCACTAGAAGAGATGTTTCTCCAAGGTGAGAAAAAAAAAAAAAAGGAGGAGAGTCTTCCTCCCACCTGGATGGTCGCATTACTGTTCTGGCTTCTTACATTCTCCGGAAAGACCTCCAAACATGAAACCTGACCGTTTCCTCCTTGTGACCTTCCAGCTGTCTTGGGCTGTGGCAGGGGGCTTCATTCTAGGATACTTCTTCCCGAAGGGACGGGTCCTAAACAGAGCAGAAGAAAAAAGGTAGGAAACCCCTCCTTCCTATCGCCCCCATTTTCTAAGAGGTCATCTAGGCTTCCCAAATAAACTCCCTGTCACAAGGCAGGGCACACAATTTCGATTTAGACAGGGAGTCTCCTGGCCATCACTTTAAATACAGCAATCTTCTTGCTGAATTGGATAGTGCTGCTGATTTCGCTGACAGCCTCAAAGTATCTCCTGATGCATCTGCCAAGAAAGCCGCAGCTTCTTTCGCCCGGGGTAAAGCAGCGTGGATCTTCTCGCAAGGGCCAACATCTTGGAGCTGATCTAATTGCTTTAGCCAGACCATTAAAGATCTGGCTACACAGGTGCCTGCTTCCACTAGTCTAAGTGCCCCAGCAGACGTTTTCCAAGCTGATCTCAGGTAGTTATCAGCTTTCTTATTGAGCTGATCCTTTAGACTACCTAGATCTTCAAACAGAAGTGAAGATTTCTTTACCATCTTGGCTACCACCACATCACTCTTGGGACAATGATCTCAGAGGGAGGAATCTTCCTTCTTTAACAGTCAGGGAAGGTAAGCTCTCGCCGGGTTTCCTACACTGATCCTCCACCAGCTTCTTGATTTTATTATGAACTGGGAAGGAAAGCTTATTTTTATGTTCCAAGCCTCTAAACATTAAATCTTTTAGGGACTCACGCCCTCTAGCATCCACCAGACCCATAGTGGATCTGACAGCTTTCACAAGGTGGTTAACCTCAGCTGTGGGAAAACAAGGCCTGCCCTCAAGGTCCTCCTCAGAAGAGGAAGAAGGAGAAGGAGAAGAACTGAGGCTGAATCTGAGGTCTCCCGCGACTCCTGATCCTGTACTCGAGTCTTGCTGGAGGGTTTCTTGACCACAGGATGGGAAAGGCCCTTAAGGGACTCCCTGATTTTCACTCTGATCACTTCCTTAAGACTGAAAACAAAGTCCGGGGTTTCCTCGGCTATAGTATGTTTGATGCAGTTACTGAATAACTTCTTCTGAGTCTCAGACGGTAAGGGGGACCTACAAAAGGGGAATTCCCTCCTGTTCTTAACCTTCGCCGTTCTTTTCCTGGGTCTATCATATGGGACACAAAAAAAGAAAATAGAGAAAAAACTCCCATCATTGGGAATACAATCGGAGATCACTTACCACCTGCAGATGCACAAGGTACCGGTCAGTAGGCTCGGTGGTGTCTTGGGGACTCCTGCGGGAAACCATCGACCTCTGGATGGGCTGCACACCACTGGAGTGACTACCTCCACTTTCTTTATGCTGCAACCGTCCTTTCTGGCATGGCTGCCGACGCTGCTTTAGGATTGTCTCCTGTTGATCCTCCATGTCAAACATGGAGTAGGGTATGAGCATCCGATAATTCCCCCCCACACCACTTTATCCTCTGTAGAAGTAATAGCTATCTTGCCGCCTCCTGCACATGTGCAGAGGCAGCTTCTGGTCTCTGCCGATGTCACATTCGCCACCAGTACCCAGAACTTCACCCGGCGCATTCAACTGCAGCGACTGCCGACGGGCGCCGAGCTGGAACAGGCAGCAAACGTTGTCTGGCGTGGTCCACTGCAGGGACAGCACACGGCGCCGAGCAGGAACACAGACCCGCAGGAAGACAGGGCAATTCCTGCAGGGGCAGCCAATGGATACAGAGCAGGAATGCAGCCTGGATCTTTATTTGCAGCACTCACTGCAGAGACAGTCACAGGTCGCCGAGCAGGTATGCCAAACACACAGGGTAAAAACGGCCCCTGCATTCTGTCCCGAAGGAAAAATACCCCCGAAGATGCTTCCAGGGTTGAGTACGATGATGTGGAAGTAGCCAGTTCTCCAGCCGGATCTCAACCCCAGGACAGTCGTCCTTCACCATCTGGGTCTCCCATCCTGGGACAGGAAACTGAACTGATGCAGTAGAGTTGCCGCCCTTTTATTTCAGTGGGTTTCCTGTCCTAAGATGAGTGGACCTCTCTCTCTGGTGGCGCTGTCGTGGTGAAAGGAAAAAACTATACAATTCAGCAGCCAGATTGAAGATGGACAAGTTACTCATATCAACCACATTGAAATAGCACATCAAAAATCATCCCTACTATGGATAAGACTGTAAAGTTCGGGGTTCGTACCGAACACCGGTTGTCCAGGTCTCAAACTGAACCTGGACTTTTAAACTGTACATCCAGTTCCTGTTCAGGTTGGTCATCTGAATAAAGCTTGTTCAAAGGCTGCAGAGCAGCCAATCAGCAGGCTTTTTCAGTGTAGGTACTACCAGCCCCATCACAGCCATGTCAAGTATTGGCATGGCTGTGATTGGCCGGCACACACCACTAATAAAAATAAATAATTTAAATTATGAAAAAAAAATAAATAATGACGTGGGCTTCCGCCTTATTTTTGATAAGCGTAAAACTGACAGCTACTGTCTGCAACCAGCTGTCTGCTTTACCTTGACTGGTTATCAAAAACAGAGGGGACCCATGCAGTTTTTCAAAATGATTTAAATACAGTATGTAATATTTCAAAAAATGGCATGGGGTCCAGCCAAGGTAAAGCAGACCACAAGGGCTAGTATTATAAGAGTGGGAAGGGTCATGGTTATTTGGCGCTTCGTTCCCAGCATAAAAATAGCAGCTCGCAAATGGCTCAGAAGTGACATCCATCAGATGCACCAAATCTTGCGCTTTACTTGGCTCTTCCTGATTGCCCTGGTGCAGTGGTAATAATTAACAGCTGACATCAACTCCATTAAATGACAGTTTACATCAAGCCCAGGGGTTAGTAATGGAAAGGCGTCTATCAGACACTCCCATTACTAACCCGGTAAGTGGTTTAAAATAAAAATACTTTATTTGATAAACACTCCCCCACACAACCTCGTTCACTAATTTGTTAATGTTAAAAATTTTTGGAATTTACGACAATAATCCAACAGGTCATTAATGCCACACGACGGCCATCAATCCCTATGGAGTCTTGTTCTGAGAAAGTTCTCAGAATGAGGGTCCATAGGTTACTGCCTGTCAGCATTAGCAATTTTCCCACGGGCACTGTAGTCAGTAACCTTACATCACCTAAAAGTTCGTGGAAAACTCTGGGTCTGGCACAGTCCTCTGCTAACACAATACACGGTGAAAGTTGTGACATCATATAAAGGTTACTAACATCATCACCTCTGTCACAGGATATTGCAGTCTCCATGTAACTCAATTGACATCAGTGCGTTTGGGAAAATCCAGGGTTGGCGTTCACCGCCAGTAACCTATGGAACCTCGTTCTGAGAACTTTCTCAGAACGAAACTATTAAAAAAAAATAAATAAACGATGGACATTGTGGGACAATACTTGTTGGACATTTGTCGGAACTGCCATAAAAGTATTTTTTCACGTGTGTGTGTTTTGTTTTTTACCCATTTACTTACCAGGTTAGTAATGGAGGTGTCTGATACATACTTATCCGTTACTAAACTCTGGGATTGATATCAGCTGTCAATTCGCAGCTGACATCAACCCCATTAACTATTACCCCAAATGCTACCGCACCAGGGCAAACTTGGGAAGAGTTGGGTAGTGCAGATTTGGCACATCTAACGGATGCGCCACTTCTGGGCAGGCTGTGGGTTACTATTTTTAGGCTGGGAATGGCCAAATGACCGTGGCCTTTCCCACCCTGATAATATCCCCCAGCGGCCTGCTTTACCTTGGCTAATTATTGAAAAGGAGGGGGGCCCCCATGCCGGTTAATCCTTTAATTTTGATAAATCACTTGTAAGGCCACATTTGGAATATGGGTTCCAGCTTTGGGCTCTACATTTTAAAAAAGGCATTCAGAAGTCAGTTCAAGGGCGGGCAGTTCAAGGGCGGGCAGCTTAAGGGCGGGCAACTAGACTACTACAAGGAATTGAAGGCCTTCCATATGATGACAGGTTGAAAACATTGGATTTGTTTAACTTAAAAAAAAAATACGTGTCAGAGGAGATCTCATTTATATGAATAAATACATGTGTGGTCAATACAAAAGGACTGGCACATGACATTCCTTCAAATGACAATACTAAGTACAGGGGACACTAACTGCGAGTGGAAGACAGGTGATTTTGGCAGCTAAATAGGAAAGGTTTCTTTACAGTTAGAGCAGTCAGACTGGAATGCCCTACCACAAGAGGGAGTAATGACTGACATTATCAACTTTTAAAAAAAGTGCTGATTATTTCCTCAGTACACACAACATTGTTGGTTATAAATTATTTAATGACAAAATATATAGTTGGTGGAGGAAGGATGAACTAGATGGACCAAGGTCTTTTATCAACATATGTAACTATAAATGCCAATCCATAGCTAATAACGATACAGTTATTTAATTGAAACAAAAAAAGCCAACAACATAATCCTACTTATGTCAACTTTTTGTATCCATGTTCCCAAGTGATAAAATATTAATTCCCCCAAAAAATGTTCTGCCGGTATCTGTTTTAATTCCTTAATGGCCGTCGATACGCCTTTTAATGTCAATCGTTCAGAGTACTTATTACTGAGCCCAGGTTTTAACAGCACTGAGGAATAACAGTATAGCGCCACCCGATGATGTGAATCAGATAACAGCCCCACCACCCCCGGGATCCATTCACTATATTAAGGCAGCAGGGTTACTCTGGACTCCTGACGTCTGCTCAGCAGTGTCCAGTTTTCAGAATTGCACAAAACTGTGGCTGACAACTTTACTTAGTCTCCCTATGAAACAATAACTTTTATTCTTCTAATCGCATCTATCTCATGTAGGTGAGGTTCATTATAGGGAACCTGTCGGGTCCCCTATGCACCCAGAGCCACAAACAGTTCTGGGTGCATATTTCTAATCCCTTATTAGAAACACACAAACACACCACCACTCACCATAGTGCTTTATACACCTCTCTTTCTGGCTAGACGTACTCTATCAATGTCCATATGTAACAAAAGACGTCTGTCTTAATATGGAGAAAGTGCTTTGATGAGGACTATTTAGAAAGAATGATATATCTAGCTTTAACAAGGTAGTATTGCCTATGTACGGTATATGAATTTCTTGTACGGGGTGAGGCTGCAAAATATCCATTGTAAAAAAAAAAAAAAAAAAAAAAAAAAAAAAAAAGGGGAATATCCATTGTGCATTTTGACAATATGTGCTTTAACAGCTTGACAGCGCACAGTTTGAGATTCTATGCGGTGCAGGGTCTGTGGTCCAGGTGACATTTATCCCTGCTGCGAGGCTCTCTAAGTGGAGACGCAGGTTGGCATGGAAATTGTGGGTGTGAATGTGTGTCACATGATCATGGTGATAACGTACCACCCACTGTGCTGATGTTCGTTCCACTGTCTGCTTTCCGGTGGACTTCACTTCGGAAGTGGTGCATCTCCTAAGCTAATGGAATGGGGGGGGGGGTGGCGGTTTAGCTTTCTGTCTACCCGCAAGTGTCAGCCTCTACGGTGCACATGCACAGCGCAGCTTAAATGGGGTTTTCAGCATAGGTTCCAGGACTCTTCTCTATAGTTGAATTACAGAGCAGGGGTGTCTTAATGACTTAACGCCTGCTTTTCTCTGGTGATAATTTTGATTGGTTTGATCCTAGGTACATTTGTGTATATATAGGTTAGTTTGAATGGGACTGCCTATCTACAGCAGTCTAGTGCTCTGTGCCTGGACATCAGCATAAGCCAAATGAAAAATATATATATTCTGGCTCCAAGCAATGGATACATTTTTATTTTCTTGAGACGTGCAATACAGACAAAGGCAGTGATACCAAGGAGGTGACCTGTATTGCACCTCAAGAAAATTACAATGTATCCATTGCTTGGAGCCAGAATATATATTTATCATTTGGATGTTTAAACGGCCGTGGCAGGACCGGTTTCCGTGTTCAGCATTTGGATGTCAGGCGGAGGTGAGCTGGATCAAAGTTTGATCAGCATAAGCCCTATGAGGAGTAGAGGGCTTTTCCCCTGATGAGTTCTGTGGAAGGATGAAATGTGTCAGGAGGCATGTGGGGCATTTAAAAGGGATGGCGAGAAGGAACAGTTGTGGACCGTCCTTGTAAGGACCTAGTCTGGTGCCTACCTACAACTCAGTCTGACAAAAAATTGCTGTGATGGACAGTAGGAACCCCTGGATGGGCGAGATCATTCCTTTTCTCTCCGTGTTTGTACTTCATTTGAATGAAACACAAGTCAATGTTGTCAGCTCACCGCCTATGGTTCTCTGGTGTCCTAGTAGCAGCCTGGACTCAGTTTGGGCAAACGTATGAAGACAAGCAAGAAAATAGATACGGCGCTTGTGATGAACCAGCTTGAAGTAATTCATATAAAATATCCAGGTTTATTTAGAAAATAAATAAAAATACAGGACAGTCATGACTACCCCCTTGTAGGACTAAATGGTCAGTGGGGACAACGCGTTTCTGACAATCTCTTGGCCTTAATCATGTACAATTCTATACTGACCAAAAAAAAAATCAGATATAGTAGATACTCACACACTGATGAAAAACATATGAAAAAAACTCATTGATGTAACAATATATTATATATATATATATATATATATCTCTATCTATCTATCTATCTCTATCTCTATATCTATAAACTGATCACAAAATGCAATTCATATTATTCACATAAGAATTATTAACTATGCATTTTGATATCTGTCAAGATGTTCTATAATATTACAAAAAATGACATTTTTGTGTACTCACCGTAAAATGTCTTTCTTAGAGCCTTTCATTGGGGGACACAGACAGTGGGTATCATGGTGTCTCCAGGGAGGCGTGACACTAGATTTGCAAAAGTGTTAGCTCCTCCCCCCACAGCATATATCCTAGCTAGGCAGGAAACTAGCTCAGTTTAGTGTAAAAGCAGTAGGAGAAGAACAAAAACACAAGGGTGGGAGCTGTGTCCCCCAGTGAAAGGCTCCAAGGAAGACATTTTTACGGTGAGTACACAAAAATGTAATTTCCTTTCTCGCCTTTTCATTGGGGGACACAGACAGTGGGACGTTCCAAAGCAGTCCCTGGGTGGGAACTGAACTATTAACAGTGTATAACATCAGACTAAGAGCTGACTAACAACTGCAACTGCAGTGAACACGTATCAAAACACTGTCAAAAAAACGAGCAGTGGCCACTTATAAATGGGCCACTGCCGCCTGAAGGACTTGTCTTCCAAGAGCAGCATCCGCGGAAGCATACGTATGCGCTCTGTAAAATTTTGTAAATGTGTGCACACTGGACCAGGTAGCGGCCTTGCAAAGTTGGGCCGCCAAAACCTGATGGTGGGTAGCCCAGGAAGCACCCACTGCTCGCGTAGAGTGGGCCCGCACACATTGAGGAGGAACAACATCTCGTGTTTTGTAAGCCTCACAGATGGCAGTCCTAATCCATCGAAAAATCGTGGATTTAGAAGCCGGATTGCCCTTTTTGTGTCCTTGTGAGAAGACGAAGAGGGCATCGGACTTGCGCAACGGCGCTATTCTGGAGATGTAGATCCGCAGAGCCCTGACGAGATCTAGAGTGTGAAGGGCTTTTTCAAAAGAGTGGACCGGGACCGGGCAGAGTGATGGCAACACAATGTCCTCGTTTAAGTGGAGAGAAGATATGACCTTCAGGAGAAAAGCGGGGGGAAGGCCGAAGAACCACCTTATCATGATGGAAAATCAGGTAAGGTGAGCGACAGGAAAGGGCCGCCAGTTCGGACACTCGCCTGATAGAGGTAGTGGCGACTAAAAAGGCAACCTTCCAGGATAGTCGTTGAAGAGAGATTTCTCTCAGAGGTTCGAAGGGAGGAAGCTGAAGAGCTCCGAGAACCAGATTCAGATCCCAGGGATCTAAGGGGTGGCGATAAGGAGGGACCAAATGCGCCACCCCTTGAAGAAAAGGTACGGACCTGAGGGCGAGAAGCCAGCCGCTTCTGGAAAAATACTGACAAGGCAGAAACTTGTCCTTTAAGGGTACTGAGAGCTAGACCAGAGTCCAGACCGTCTTGCAGAAAGGAAAGAACATTAGGGATTGAAAAGGTAAGGAAACCCGATTATGACTGTCACACCAGGAAAGATAGGTCTTCCAGGTCCTGTGGTAGATACTGGCGGAGGAGGGCTTCCGAGCATTAAGCATGGTATGAACTACCTTAGAAGACCGACCTGATTTTGCTAGAATCAAGGATTCAAGCGCCACGCCGTCAAATGCAGCTGTGCTGCATTCTGGTGGAATATTGGAACTTGCGACAGAAGATCCAGGCGGTCGGGAAGATGCCAGGGAGTGTCGCCGAGCAGTTGGAGAAGCTCTGGGTACCAGGCTCTCCTGGGCCAGTCCGGGGCCACGAGGATCACCGGGATTCCCTCCGCTTTGATTTTCTTGATTACTCTCGGAATGAGAGGAAACGGAGGGAAGATGTAGGGTAGACGAAACTGAGACCACGGAAAGACTAGAGCGTCGGAGCCGAGCGCTAGTGGGTCTCTCGACCGGGATATGAAGGGATGTATTTTGGTGTTCATCCGAGAAGCCATGAGGTCCACATCTGGGAGTCCCCAATGAAGAGTGATCTGATGGAACACTTCGTCGTGCAGGGACCATTCCCCTGCCGCTAGACCTTGCCTGCTGAGAAAGTCTGCGGCCCAATTGTCTACCCATGGGACATGGACAGCTGAAATAATAGGAATTACTACCTACCGGTAATGATGTTTCCAGGATCCATCATGACAGCACCACAGAAGTTGCTTCCTCCGCCCTCTACAGGGACAGGAACACAAGAGGTTAAAAACCCCTCCCCCTCCCAACCTCTCCAGTGGATTTTCAAGTACCACACCAGGATGGGTATAACACCAAGTTTATTTATGCTTGAGCTACATACAAGGTAAATGCACACGCAGTAGAAACAAAAGGGAGGGAAATAAGGGTGCTGTCATGATGGATCCTGGAAACATCATTACCGGTAGGTAGTAATTCATATTCTCCAGGACCACATGACAGCACCACAGGAGAATACCAAATTAATTTATCCTTAGGGGGGACTACTGCCTGGAGCACCTTCCTACCGAACGAGGTCTGGTGGGAGGACAGAATATCCAACTTGTAGTGTCTACAAAAAGTGTTAGGACCTGACCAAGTGGCAGTTTTGCAAATCTGGTCTAAAGAAGCTCCCGCCCTTTCTGCCCATGTGGTAGATAGTGATCTAGTGGAGTGGGCTCTAAGGTGATCTGGCGGGGTCTTACCCGCCAATTGATAGGTTGAGGATATTGTGGCCCGAACCCATCGAGACAGGACAGCCTTAGATGCCGATTTCCCTCGATATTTTCCCCTAAACTGAAGGAATAAGGTGGAGTCCAATCTCCAGTTCCGGGTCTCCAAATAGCTCAGTACTGTCCGCCTCACATCCAAGGAATGCAGCCGCTGTTCCTTTTGGTTCGTGTAGTGATTGCAAAACAACTTCTTGTTCTAGGGTAGCAGAGGAGACCACCTTGGGGCGAAACCTCAGATCAAGTTTCAGCACAATCCTGTCATCCAGGACCTGAAGATACGGCTCCCTGATAGACAAGGCCTGTAATTCACCAATCCGCTTAGCCGTGGTGATGGCCACTAAAAACACCGTCTTGAAGAACAAATGTTCCATCGAAATGGTAGATAAGGGCTCAAAGGGGGAATCACAAAGGCCATTAGGCACCAAGGTCAGATCCCAGGGAGGCACTGTGGACTGAGGACCGAATTGTAGGGCGAAGGCGCTGAATCCCCTTCACGAATCTGGCAATCCAGGGATTGGACGCCAGTGGCATGTCAAAGAAGACGCTGAGCGCTGATATTTGGACTTTCAAAGTGCTAGGCGTAAGACACTTGCGGAATCCCAGTTGCAGGAAATCCAAGATTTTCGGAACATTAGGCCGAGAACTGTCAGCAGGTTCTTCACCCAGAAAAGAGCAGAATTTGTTCCAGATTTTCCCGTAGATGGTCCGGGTAATGTGCTTACGACTTGCCTGAAGTGTAGAGATGACATCAAGCGACAAACCTTTCCGTCTCAGGAACCGCCCTTCAAGATCCAGGCCGACAGCTGAAGGTGAGCCAGGCCCGGGTGAAGCACTGGACCCTGGCTGCGGAGATCGCCCGTCAGGGGAAGGAGAACCGGATCTGCAACTGACAGGGTTCTGAGCAAAGAGAACCAGCTCCGTTTGGGCCAAAACGGGGCTATGAGAATCACATGGGCGCCGTCCTGTTGAATCTTCCGGAGTACCCAGGGGAGCAACGGCAGGGGTGGAAAGGCGTACACCAGTCCGATGGACCAAGGCTGGGCCATGGCGTCGAACGCAGCCGGAGCAACCCGTGGATTCAGAGAGAAGAAGATTTGTAGTTTGGCATTGGTCCTGGACGCGAACAAATCTACCTGGGGTGTAGCCCATCTTTTGACCAGATCCTGAAAGACACTGTCCTTCAGCTCCCATTCCGATGGGTCGATCGTGCGCCTGCTCAGGAAGTCCGCAAGATGGTTGTCCGAGCCCCTGAGATGGATAGCCGAGATGGAGAGAACCGTGCGTTCCGCCCACTGAAAGATCCGCAACGACAGCCTGAACCTCCTCCCGTATCATGGACCTCATGTCCGACAGGAGGGTAGTCTGCTCTTTAGAGATCAGTTTTGTAATACAGGTCTCGGAGAGCTTCTTAACACAGGTGTCAGGGAGTTTAACATCACACACCGCACAACGTTTAACTTTAGCGGTACATTTCTTTTTGGGGATGGTGCCAGAACCCACAGAAGAACCTCCACCCTGCAAAAAAGAGCAAGGCTCAGACAAGTCTCCTGGCTACAGGGCAATGAAACCCTGAAGGGCTGACACTTACAGAGACCTGGGCATAATTAGGGGTTTTAGTGTCTGATTCCTTTTCAGCCATTACAGGCAGTGCTGGCAGCCTAACGAAAAACAATGTACCACCCCCCTACCCTTCCAGGTTTTTATTACCTGAGTGAAGGGTCCAGGTCGCAGTCCTGCCGTCCAAGTCCCGTTTCAAATTTCGCGCCAATTTTTCGGGGCCGTACTAACCCGGAAACCGGAAGTGCAGTGTCCGCACATGCGCCGGCGTTCTCCACGCTGTGCCCGGAAGCATCGCGTGGCTGGAGGCAGGAGGCAGAGAGCCCTCCCCTCGGAGGGAAGCGGAAGGCGCCGGGAGCTGCAGCTCGACTGGCGCGGCTCAGGGACCCCGTGCAGCGAGGTGTCGGCCTGGGGCGTCTTAACAGGCCGGAGGGAGAGAGAGCGGAGCCCCCCCCTCGATCCACCTGGACCCCGTACATCCCGGTAAGTTCCTACGTCCGTCCTGTACAGGGACAGGAAAAACACTGGAGAGGTTGGGAGGGGGAGGGGTTTTTAACCTCTTGTGTTCCTGTCCCTGTAGAGGGCGGAGGAAGCAACTCCTGTGGTGCTGTCATGGGGTCCTGGAAAATGGGAATGTGCATCTCTGCCCAAAGAAGAATCCTGGATACTTCTTTCATCGCTGCCCTGCTGCGAGTTCCTCCTTGACGGTTGATGTAAGCCACGGCCGTGGCATTGTCTGACTGGATCCGAACAGGGAGGCCCAATAGTAAGGGTTGAAAATTCTGAAGGGCCAAAAATATGGCTCTGATCTCCAGAACATTAAATGTGCAGGGAGCGCTCGGAAGGAGACCAGCGTCCGTGAACAGTGTGGTGGAGAAACACCGCCCCCCCCTCGCCTATCAGGCTGGCATCCGTCGCGACTACTTGCCAGTGGACCGGGCGGAAGGACTTCCCTTGAGATAGGGATGAGGCTTGAGTCCACCAGACCGAGATAGGCGGACTGACCAGTCTAGGGAAGCTGGATTCTTGTCCCAGGAGGATAGAAGATCCAGTTGTAGAGGGCGCAGATGGAATTGGGCAAAGGACAGGGCTTCTATGACCGCCACCATCTTGCCTAACACTCTCATTCCATTCCGAAGGGATGTGTGACGGCGAGAGCGGAGGGATTGGGCGGCCCGGATCAGGGAAGACCTCTTGTCTTCTGGAAGAAAAACCTGGGATTTAGCCATGTCTATCAGCATACCTAAAAAGGTGATGCGCTGATGAGGAATGAGGGATGACTTGTTGAAGTTGATTAGCCACCCTAGCCTTGACAGCGTGTCTAGGCAAATCTGCACGCTTTCTGAGCAAACTTGAAGAGAGCTCCCTTTGATAAGGTCGTCCAAATAGGGAACGACCAGGATGCCTTTGGGGTGTAAAATGGACATGACGGCCGCCATGAACTTTGTGAAGACCCGAGGCGCAGTGGCCAGCCCAAAGGGGAGGGCCCTGAATTGGAAATGATGGTGTCCTACGGCAAAGCGAAGGAACCGTTGATGAGAGACAAATGGGAATGTGTAAATAAGCATCTTGAACGTCTATGGAAGCTAGGAATTCTCCAGGTTCCATGGCGGCTAGCACTGCTCTCAATGATTCCATTCGGAATGTTCGAATCCGTACGAATTTGTTCAGCCGTTTTAGGTCCAAGATAGGGCAGACAGAGCCATCTTTTTTGGGAACGACAAAAAGGTTTAAATAGAAACCTTTGCCACGCTATTCCAGGGGCACTGGAATGATAACATTTGCTTTCTGTAAAGAGGCTATGGCCTGAAATAAGGTCTGGCTTTGCGTTTGAGACTTTGGAAGACGAGAATGCAGAAACCTGTTGGCTGGTAGGGAATGGAAATCGATCTTGTAACCTGAGGTGACGATTTCTCGAACCCAAGCATCGTGAGTGTGGTCTAGCCAGATATCCCGAAAAAGCACAAGCCGCCCTCCAACAGGAGTCGGATCTGAGGGATACCTGGCGTCATGCTGAGGGGGCCTGTACAGAGCGAGGTCCTTTTGGTTTAGGTTGCTTGGAGTGGGAATGCCAAGAAGAGCCCCTTGAGGGACTGTATCCTTGATCTGAGCGTTGGGACGATCCTTGGGCTGATGATTTTTGGCGGGCAGGCCGAAACGACTGCCTGTGCCAAGGAGATTTTTTAAAATTCCTGGATACAGGCCGCTTTTGAGGTAGAATGGTACTTTTACCACCCGTCGTCTCAGATATGAGTTTGTCCAGGGATTCTCCAAACAAACGCAGGCCATGGAAGGGGAGTGTGGACAGGGATTTCTTGGAGGCACTGTCCGCATTCCATATTTTTAGCCAAAGGACTCTGCGGGCATTGGCCGCCGATAGGGCTGACAAACTAACTGCATCTAGGGAGCCGTGAAGAAAATAATTAATTATAGGCGAGAGAGAACAAATCAAGGATCTCAAAAGCCGCCGGGGGAATATTACAAGAGCAAAGCATCCTGCCTAGGTTCTTGCTCCACACCCCCACAGCTCTCGTGACCCATGTTAAGGCAAACAGGGGGCGAAGAGAGGAGCCCGAAGCCTGGAAAATAGATTTGACCGCAGCATCAACTGCGCGGTCGGACGAGTCCTTGAGAGACGCGTTGTCTGAAAAAGACATGACCGTGTGTTTAGCCAGTCTGGATACTGGCGGATCCACAATGGGGGGTACTGACCAGGGCTTAACCATTTCAGAGGGAAAGGGATAAGCGAATGAAGAGAAGGGTTTTTTATTAAACCTTCTATCAGGGTGATCCCACCGTTTAGATATAATTTGCCGAAAAAACGGATCCTGAGCAAAGGATTTAGGAGGCTTCTTGGCCCGCTTGATTGCCGACTGAGAAGTCGGGTCAGGAGGCTGATCAGAGATCGACAGAGAGTGATTGACAGCCGAAATTAGTATGTCTTCTATATGCCTAGACTCAGAAAGGACAACTGAATCAGAGTCAGAGTCTTGAGAATCGTGACTACTAAAGGTCACGGAACCTCGGTGAGACTGACCATCGTCCGAGTAGGATGAGGCGTAGAGGTCGCAATGACGCCTTTTGGAAACAGCCTTTTTACGTTCTGGGGAAGAGGGACCAGACGAAGCAGGCGGGCTCTTCTGAGGGAGCTGGGCCGGAGGAAGGCTGTGGGAGCCTGAGGACGGCTGGGATATCTCAGCGGTAAGGTCATCTAACCTTTTAGACATTAGAAGAGCCCATGCAGGCATTACGTCATCAGACGGGGGTGCTGCCAGGCCGGTGTCCAGAGCAGAATCCAGAGACTGCACGGCATCTTGGTCCAGCAACGGGGTCGGATGTGACACGGTAGAAGGGGCATCGCAGCCCCAGCATAGTGGATAGCGTCGGCCATTAGAAAACGAGCGTCCACAGGTGGTACAGGCATAGTACAGGTCCGTCGAGGACGCCTGGGAAGGTTTATCACCCTTGCGGTTATGCATGTCAGCAATAGAGTCCGACAGCCCTATAGGGGTAGAGTTATATGAGTGAGGAGCCACTAGCAGTATTATAAAGTGACTGCTATGCACAGCCGGTATATACCGTAGCAAAATGGCATATACTGTCAAACAGCCGGCATATACCTGCAGGCAGAGCCAGTACATACCGCTAACAGCTGATATACACCGCTAGCCAGCAGGCACACACCGCTAGAGAGACAGCGATATACCGCTGAGCAGAGCGGTATATAGTGCTGCAGAAGTGCAGAGCCAAGGAGGCGATATCACCCGTGTCTGCTCCCCACGTGGAAAATGGCGTCCAGTGTTCCTGGCAGCATGGAGGAGAGAGACGGCCCCCGGAGGCTGATTGGTCTCAGGGCTGGGACTAAGCGTGATGGCCAATCGGAAAGGAGCTGCTCCTGAGTGAGGGAGTGGCTTCCAGAGCAGTGAGAGGGGGCATTGCTAGAATGCAGGCCGAAGCCGGGGGCTAAATTAATGATGCTCCCCGGGATCACGGCCTGCAGCAGCCCACCGGCGCCTTTCCAGGCGGCGGTTTGGATGCAGGGGACAGATGACTCGTAGTCTCCCTACCTGCTCCTGGCTCCGTCTGAAGACGCGTCGGTGATGGATGCGGGGATCTCAGGGACGCATCTTCGGCTCAAGGCTGAAGCAGGTCCTTGGCTCTGCTCAGCCCTCTGGAGCTACCTTGGTGTGAGGTGCTTCCAGGGAGCCTGGAGAGTACGCAGACCCGACCACTTGGGCGCAAGGGAAGACTGACGACTTGTGCACGCCAGGTTTCCTCTGCCCGTACGCGGGGGGGGGGGACGAGGGTGGCAAGACACCCCGGTATTGCCCCATAATCAAAAATAGAATGAAAAGCAAAAACAAAATAAAAAATAAAACAAATAATCTGGCCTAAGGCACCAGTAAGAGCTCAGGCCAGACATCTCAGCCTCCCTGCTGACACTAGAAAAAACTGAGCTAGTTTGCTGCCTAGCTAAAGTATATGCTAAGGGGGGAGAAGCTAACACTTTTGCAAATCTAGTGTCACGCCTCCCTGGAGACACCATAATACCCACTGTCTGTGTCCCCCAATGAAAAGGCGAGAAAGGAATTATTGTTCAAGGCAGGGTGGATAAAAATCAATGTTTTTTTAAAAAAATTAAAAAAAAAAAATCGGATTTTTTTTTATTTAAATCGGATTTTTTTCAATAAACTGCTTTTTGAGGAAAATATTTTACCATCAAAGGTTCTTCCATCATGAGATAAAGCTGAGTTGTTTAACTCAGTAGAATAAAGGCTGTATATGTGTAACATTCACAATGCCATGCTCTTCCAGAGGTTTCTGTAGGATTAGTGGGCAGTTTCTCTCCTATATTATCACAGACGCTCGCTTTACTTACGCAGTTCTCAAAACTGAATTTGACTCCGCAGAGGTCCCAGCCTCTTCTTCACGGCAAAAATATTACAACATGAACAGAGTTGAGAAAAAGACCTTAATCCTATTGTTCTACAAACCTATGAATACAGAATCAACCCCTTCAGTGCCAAGTCCAAGAAGTTAGACAATATGTTTCTGATTGTTTGGAGTGGAATAGATCTGCACAACACAAGAAGAATGTGAATCTAAGTGTGAGGAGGAGGAAGGGCAAGCAGACAAGAAAATGAAAGTGAAACTTTGAGCAAAATACTGCAGCATAGCCATAGACAGACAAGTCTGGATCTGTTTGTGTGTACGATCTGAGGTTTATTACATTCTTTCCTTATAATGGCAGCAGGCCGTAAAAGAGACCCAGTTTGGGAATATTTTAATGAAGCTCCTTCGCCTATCAGTAAGGCAGGCATGCGTGCAAAATGCAAACGATGCAACAAAGAGATGCAAGGCCTGGTGGCGCGAATGAGGCAACATCATGAGAAGTGCAGTGATGAAGATGACCAAAGAAACACTTCTGAACAGGCAGGATCTTCAGGTTGGTAAACATTTTTATTGAATCCTATTTCTAAATACTGAACTGTCATGTGTGAGAAAAATTATATTTCTTATTATTACTGCATATTACTGTCATTTAGTACAGTTATGAAGAAAAACAAATATTCCTTTTGGGGCAGGGGCAGTGATGTGTTGTGTACAATAAGCAGAAATTGTATAATAAACAATAAAATAACAGCATTGACTTTTTTTGTTTAGGGGAATTCATGGATTCTGGAAACTATCCACCTCCAAGATCACCATCATCCTGTTCTACAGTTTCAGAGTTATCCATCCAGGATAGTGCTGCATTAGCAGCAGCAGCATCATCAGACACCCACAGCCACATATCACCATCACCCAAAAGGAAGAAAAAACCTTTACCTCCTGGAACCACCATAGATAGGTTTGTGATCAGAACTAGCAGATTAGAAAAAGAGTTGATTGATGAAAAAATTGCCCAGTTTATTTATGCAACGAACTCTTCTTTCCGTCTGACTGAGAACCCACATTTCATTAATATGGTTCAGTCATTGAGACCAGGATACAGTCCACCCAGCAGAGCTGATGTTGCAGGGAAACTGCTGGATCAAGTGTATGACAGAGAAATGGAGCAATGTGCAACAGCTCTGGAGGGTAAAATTGTTAACCTTAAGTATTGATGGGTGGAGTAATGTCCACAATGATCCTATTGTATGTGCTTGTATAACAACAGAAGAAGGTAAAGTCTTCCTT
>NC_134358.1:356751372-356753872 GCF_048569485.1 Anomaloglossus baeobatrachus | reverse complement strand
GCGACAAGCTCCGATCACATGTCATGTGACCGGAGCATGTGACCAGGAAGTTGCGGTGTGGCCACTGTACTGTACACAGTGTATGGCTGCTTTCAGACGTCCGTGTTTAATCAGGTACCAGTCACACGCATGGTTATGGTCATACATGTGACATCCATGTTTGCATGCGTGTGACAGGTGCCGGAGAAAACAAGGATCTGTGAAATAAAAATATTTTTTCATATTTACCTGCTTTCTCCGACTCTGCTGCCTCCCGCTCCTGACCGCTTATCAAAACACACACACACACACACACACACACACACACACACACACACACAGCTGTATACTCACCCGGCACTGAAGTCCCCAGCGCTGTTCCCGCTTCCAGCTCCACAGGGCACTAAATATTCAATGAGTATAATGACAGCAGAGCCAGAATCGCTGGAGAGAAGTAAATATAGAAAATATTTTTATTAAAAAAGACCCATATTTTATCTGGTATGTTTTACACTGATGTCACATGGATCACATCAGTGTGCGATCCGTGTGACATCCATGCTGCTGGAGATGCCTGCGTGTGTACGTGCGTGTGTACGTGCGGGGGTCATGAAAAGTCACACGGTCCGTGTGCAAACACAGATGTATGAGGCACATCATAGAATAACATGGGTACGTGTGACATCCGTGTTAAAGGGGTGGTTCACCCATATTTTTTATTGTCTACATCGATATTATATTGAGAAACAATGTTTCTCTCAAATACCTTGTGTTGTCAATAGTGCCTGTGAGAGGCGCTATTGCAGACCGCTGTTGCCCATCCAGTGACGTACCCGTCAAATGCTGCCACGTCATATCCGTGCAGCCGGCTACAGTCTTCCAGACTCTGAGCTGTGAGCGGTGTTTCACTGCTGTCACAGCCCATTTGCCCCCCCCCCTCCTCCTCCCTCCTAGCACGGCGCGTCTCCTGCTCCCCCCTCCCTCCTAGCACGGCGCGTCTCCTGCTCCCCCTCCCTCCTCGCAGAACGCTGCAAGCAAGAGACGTGCTGTGAGGGAGGAGGAGCAGGAAGCAGATGGGCTCAGAATGTAGCCGACTGCACGGATGTGACGAGGCAGCATTGGACGGGTACGTCACTGGACGGGAGCAGCGGTCTGCAATAGCGCCTCTCACAGGCACTATTGACAACACAAGGTATTTGAGAGAAACATTGATTCTCAATATAATATCGATCTAAACAATAAAAAATATGGGTGAACCACCCCTTTAAAAACGGATGTCACACGTACCTAAAACACGGACGTCTGAAACCAGCCTACGGCAGCGCACCGGATCCGACAAAGTGGAGAAAACTGGATGTGTGAAACCACTAGCTTACCCCGGCTCCCGGCACACGTGTGCCGGAGCAAGCGTAGGCTGGTAACCATGGTACACATCGGGTAACTATAGAAACCGCTTTGCTTAGTTATCCAATGTGTAACATCGTTACTAGCTTACCCCGGCTCTCGGCACACGTGTGCCGGAGCACGCTGTTAACCAGCGTACACATCGGGTAACTATGGAAACCGCTTTGCATAGTTACCCGATGTGTACCATGGTTACTAGCTTACCCCGGCTCCCTGCCCATTCAGATTGTTAGTCTCCACTGTCAAACACGCTGATGCGTGCTGCACAGCAGGAGACCAACGAGCAAAAAATTAACCATCATTATTCAAGACTTACTGATTATATTATTATTCAATCTGCTAACCTACATACACATTCTAGACTACCCGATACGTTAGAATTGGGCCACCTTCTAGTCAAATATATAAATCTCAGGATACATGTATTGATTTTTTTGTTGTTGTTTAGGTTAAATTTTGTTATTTATTTAAATATTCTTTTTAATTTCATATTTTTTATTAATGTTCATATTAATCTAGATTTTTTATCCTAATCTTCTGACTTCATGTTGTGGGATATAAATTAAATCTGATCTCTTATGTTAGAAATGTCCATATAAAAACACAAATCTACTGCAAAAATACCGCATATAAATGTGAATCACGTCAGATGCCAATTTACAGTATTTATATAAGAAAATGTATTATCCACCATCTACTATAATACTATAATGTTATCTATGAAAAAGACAGCGGGAGGTTAGGGAGATAAATACGTGGCTTAGAAATTGGTGCAGGAAGGAATAGTTCGGGTTCATGGAGAACTGGGCCAACTTCTCAGTTGGCTACAGGCTCTACGGTAGGGACGGGCTGCACCTCAGTGGGGAAGGTGCAGCTGTGCTGGGGTCAGACGGATGGAGGAGCTTTTAAACTAGGATCTGGGGGGGAGGGAGGGTAGTGGAGCAAATAAGGGGATAGATAGAGCAGATAGAGACAGTGAGATGGTAAGGGTCAATAAAGGATTAGGGGGGGGATAGGACATGCAAGTAACGTAGGGAGGCTAGGAGTAATAAAGGTGTTAATAGTATTAAATGTCTACTGGCAAATGCAAGAAGTCTTGCAAACAAAATGAATGAAT
>NC_134358.1:356326372-356338872 GCF_048569485.1 Anomaloglossus baeobatrachus | reverse complement strand
GTGTGTCTCGATTCCGCTGCCAGACGGGTGCCCCAATACGTTCGGGGCCCAGGTCATTACAGCTGGCAAACATTGTTTATTGAAAACGTATGGGCAAAGCTGAAAAGGCAGGTGCGAGCAAGGCGACCTACAAACATAGCTCAGTTACACCAGTTGTGCCAGGAGGAATGGACCCAAATTCCTACCAACTATTGTGAGAAGCTTGTGGAAGGAGATCAAAAATGTTAAACTCAAGTCATACACTTTAAAGGACAATGGTACTAAATAAAAGGACAATGGTACTAAATACTAATGAAATGTATGTAAACTTTTGACTTTGCAGAAAGTAATAAAATGCTTTAAAACATTCTCTCTCATTATTCTGGCATTTGGCAAATATAAATAATTTTGGTTCCTATTTGACCTAAAACAAGAAAAGTTTATTCTGATTTCATGTCAGATAGTGAGAAAAATATGCATGTGTGTCTTTTTAGCTAGCTATGTAAACTTCTGGTTTCAAATGTAATATAAATATTATATCTCACCATAATCAGGAGCCACAGGTTTTTTTTATTTTTTGGGATGAAGACGTGTATGAGGCTAGGGGTAAGTTCACACAGTGCGTTTTTCGGGTGCTTTTTTTGGTCTCAAAACTGCATGACTTTGCTTCCACAGCAAAGTCTATGAGTTTTCATTTTTGCTGTCCGCACACAACTTTTTTTTAAGCTGCGTTTTTGAGCTAAAAAAAAAAAAATGGACATGTCGATTCTTTGGTGCGTTCTCCCCCATGCAATGCATTGGAAAAATGCAGAAAAACGCAGAGATCAAAAACGCAGCAAAACGCAGCCAAAAACGCACCAAATCGCGGTAAAAACGCATGCTTTTTTTGCCGTGGGTGCGTTTTTGTGCGTTTTTAGCAGCCAAAAACGCAGCGTCAAAAAACTGCAGTGTATGCACATAGCACAGTTCTATGAGCCAAACTGTAGTTTTAATCCAGTAAAAAAAGCCAGCTGGCACTCAGTCCTTCTTGAGAAACACCTTGTTTACTGTAAAACCTTATTCCACTGTAAAACCAGTGAATACAGATCCTCAAACATTGATACATTTTGGAAGTAAACTTCCTTATTTCTAGCAATTATTGTAATTTTAATTGGTATAGATTGTCCATGTTTTGTGACTTTTTGACACCTTTGGATTAAATTTTTCCCAGATGAAGGGAATGTTTTTTTTTCTTTTACAGCTTCCACTGGGAGAGCTATAAACCAATTTTGGAAGTTAGGTTGTTACAGTTGCCGCATTGCTAAATAGTAGTTTTTTTTCACAATAACAAAGGGCAAACAGAGTCCTATTTCATGATTTTTTTTAATTTTGCTGGATTATTGTATTAGGCAATCTGTGCATAGTGAATATTTGGGTGCAGATATTTTTGCATCAAAACGGCATCTCCAGGCAAAAAATAAAAAAAAAAAAAAAAAAAAAAAAAATCACATAAAAATGAATGCAGTTTTGGTGCAATATTTTTTTCAGGAGATGCAGTTTTAGAACAGAAATGTCTGCAACCAAATACTCAATATGCACAGATTGAACTCTATGCTGGATTACTGCATTAGGCAATGACTTCACATCTAGGGTGAGTTCACTTCAGATCAGGTCAGAGCTCGGATGCCACCATATTGGGTTACTTTATTTACAATTATCCTATGTAATTTAAAGAAGAACTCCCACTAAACGTTTTATTGCCAAAACTAGTATAAATATATATTTATTATAGCGTAAGGAGGTAATATATTTGCCATTTTCTCTATTTCCAATGTCGGCCCTCTTCTGGGTCAAATGGCGGATACTGTGACTGACGTTTGTGTGTGAGCTGGATACTTCTCAGTGTAAGTCTGTGGAGCCTCGTCCTGATGCTTCATAGGCACAAGTAGAAAAGTTGGAATAGAAGCCACGTGACCCAAAAGAGTACCAGAGCAGAGCTGGAAACAAGGATATACGGCGATCATTTTACCATATTTACACAAACTTAGTCAATAAAAAGTATGATGGAAGTGTGTCTGTAAGGTAATAAAAAACAACATCCAATAGCACTACCACAGCTGCAGCAGTCAAACGATACTAACCAAAACCATTAAACCCATTAGATTCTAGGTGACTCAGTGCATTTCATTCCTAGGATCAGAGGGGATCCCAAATGTCAGAAAGGAAAGGCACAACATAGCAATAGGATGTTGCCTTACAAGATGAGAATACTAAGTATGTACCTGTTTTAGCTGGTAAAGAATTTTGGAATGATCTCCTTCTGTTATTTGATCCAGCATGTCATTTACCATTTTCTTTGCATAGCCCCCACAGTCTTTAACAAATTCTTGAAGGCTAAAATAAAAGTGTAGAAAATCTAAATCTATTATAGGATAGGATGCGTAGAACACTTATATGAACAGTATGTCATGATTGATGGTAAATCTCACACCTGGGCTTAAAAAACTTAGAGACTACAATGGCTGCGAGCAAGATGCACTATGAAAATTAGTGTCATCATTAAAGAAGGATTTTTGTGTACTCACCGTAAAATCTCTTTCTCTGAGTCTTCATTGGGGTACACAGGACCGTGGGGTGTATGCTGATGTGACTAGGAGGCTGACACTAAAGTAGACAAAAAAGGTTAGCTCCTCCCTAGCAGTGTACACCCTGAGTCGGAGGCGGACTTAAATCAGTTTAGTGCACAAGCAGTAGGAGGAGAACAAAAACACAACCATACATAAGACAAGGTAATAATTTCAACAAAGTAGCCGTGCGACCCGAGTCCAGGGAACACGGGCCACTGAGATAGACAGTCAATATGTAACAAAACAAGCAGGGTGGGTGCTGTGTCCCCCAATGAAGACTCAGAGAAAGAGATTTTACGGTGAGTACACAAAAATCCTTCTTTCTCTTTCGTTTCATTGGGGGACACAGGACCGTGGGACGTCCAAAAGCAGTCCCCTGGGTGGGGAGCGGCAAGCCCCGCAACTAGGAAGGAAAACGGCCTCCCTCGGCGGGCTTGCCCAAGAAGTGAATGTACCCACCTTGTACAGGTGTGCTACTGCCACCTGCAAAAGCTATTTCCCAAGACTGGCCTCTGCCGATGCTTGGGTGTGAACCTGGTAGAAGTTGTTAAAGGAATGCAGACTAGACCAGGCAGCGGTGCTACGGACCTGGTCGGCCGACGTCTAATGCGTAATCGGCCAAAAAGGTTCCCACTGCACTAGTAGAGTGCGCCTTTACTGCCCGTGGTGGAGATCTGTCCTTTATCCAAGAGGCCTCGGAAATGGCGGAACGGATCCATCTGGCAATTGAGGCCCTGGGTATCAGCATGTCCCTTTTGGGTCCGGATGGGATGATGAACAGGGCAGGCGCACCCACACCACCTCCCTCACTATTTACTTACCTGGTATTGTATTAGCTCTCTTTGATCTGTACCATATTTATGTGAATCCTACAATTGGTGACTATGTACTGCTGTATACTGTCCTTTGGTACTGCTATTGTGAGCTTGTATGCTTTATATTAATTCATGAGGTTTTGGTTGGTGATGTGCCAATTTGCTCATGGGTAGATCATTCTTTTGATCTTTCCCATTTTTAAATGGTCTTAACAATATTTCTCTGTGTTATTAATAAACTTTTTCACACTTTTTGCATGCAACAAGGGACTCCTCTTGCTTGATTCCATTATCCTGGATTTTCCAGTATATGTTTGGTGTAGTTGTGCTCACTCTTTCCCATGTGTTGTGTTCCAGATTCTATTTATGGGTTGAAGCACACTTCCATTACCTATATATATTTAATGGTGGTGCCGTCCCTATTTTGTTCTATGGGATGATGAACAGCACGACCGTTTTACGGGAATGTGCGGTCCTGTAGGCACAGAGTGTGAGGGCTCGCACCAGGTCCAGAGTATGGAAGACCTTCTTGAGGCTGTGAGAAGGACCAGGACCGGAGGACAGAGAAAACAAACTCCTCATTTGACTGGAATGGCGAGACTGCCCTAGGCAGAAGGGAGGGAGCCGGCCCGAGCACGACCTTGTCCTGGAGACAAATCCGAAAAAGGGTAAGTACGGAAAGACCCTTTATCTCTGACGTTCTTCGCAGAGAAGTGATGGCAACGAGGAACACCACTCTTCCACAACCGGTGAGAAGGAAGGAATCTGGAACGGTGCAAACGGCGGACCTTGAGGCAAATCCAGCCCTAGCATAAGATCCCACAGTGCTAGTGGCCGACAATACGGCGGAGCTGGATGGACAAATCCCTGAATGAAGGCCTTGAACGAGAAGTGAGAGACTTCTGAAACCGGTTTGACAGAGCCGACACTTGGCTTTTTAAGTGTGGAGAATGTGAGACTCGCATCTAGACCTGCCTTGATAGGAGGGAGAAGAGATGCGGTGTTCTTCAGACCACCAAACGAAGAACGCTCCCCGTGCGGTAGTGGATTCTCGCAGAAGATAGAAACCTGACTGTAATCATTGTCTGTATTAACTCTGTCGAAAAGCCTGCCTGAGGTATTACCCAGGATACAGTAGCCAGACTGTCAATTTTAGGACCTCCGGGTTCTCGTAGGAGAGAGAGAGAGAGAAGGCTCTGCCAACAAGGAGCTGGACGGTCTGGAAGGCATCCCGGGAGGACAGCGTGGGTCCTGAAGTTCCGCGAACCATGCTAGTCTGGGCCCCTCTGGAGCCATTAGAATGGCTGGAAATCCTTCCGCCCTAATGTTCTTAAGAACCTTCGGGATCAGGAGCCGCAGTGGGAGAAAGTACGGGGGCCTGCACTGGGTCCACACATCGACCCCTAGCGGCAGGTGGTCGTGGTAGCCCGCGATGAACCATGGAACCTGCCAGTTGAATCGGGAGGTCATTAGGACCACCTTCGGAGTCCTTTATCTGCCGCCGATCTGGTTGAGGCTTTCCCTGTTGAGGGACCATTTGCTTGAAGCGAGGACTACCTGCCAGGGTAGGCGCCTTGAATGTCCAGCGACGTCAGAACATCACCGACTTCAATGGAGGTGAACACGGAGCGGAGAAACTCCATGCAAAATGCTCGAGGTCTCACGGACCTGCTAGAAAAACTCCGGGTCGAGGAGGGGGTGGACCGAGCCGACCCTCTTGGGGACCACAAGAGACTGCAATAACAACCGCTGGAAAAGTTCTGATGGCGGGACTGTTGCCACAAGTCCAGAGTGGAGGAACGACCCCATGGAGGGGAGGAACACGCGCCCATGCACAGGAGACTCAGGAGGGCGAGAACAGAAAAAACGTCTTGTGGCAATGAATCAAATCTATTTCGTAGTCTGAGACTGATCTCTCTGACCTAGGATCTGCCTCTAATGGGAGGTAGATCTGCTGGAGGGGGACAGAAGCCCCCCACTAGACTGGCGCAGCTGTCCGCAGACCGCAAGTCATTTGGAGAAGCGGCGCTGAGACCTGGAAGTGGACTTCGTGGACTAGTGGGGACGCGAACGCCAGGAGGGATTGGGCATAAAAGACGAGCCCTATTGTCCCTCCGAGGGGAGGATGTTTTTTGAGGAGGAGGAGTTCCGGACGGCTTGGGCCGAAAATAGGGAAGAAGAGTACTCTTTTCTCCCGTAGCCTCAGAGATCAGTTGGACTAGCCTAGGTCCTAAAAGGCGCTCCCCTAAAACGGAGGGGAAGCCAGCTACCCTCAGAAGCCAGATCCGCGTTCCAGGTCCTGAGCCTGAGGGCTCGGCGAATAGCTACACTGTTGCAGGGACCTGGGCCTCTCCATTGGCAGGCGCCAGGGCTGCGTAGCGAAGGTACTCACCCACAAGTGTGATCTGCGAAGAGATGTTAGCCAGTTCCGGAACGGCAGAGAAGGCACAGAGTCCCTGCGCAGCATGTCCGTCCAGGACATAGCGGCTTCGCAACTCAAACCAAGGCAAGGGCCGGGGAAAGGGAAGTTCCTGATGGCTCGAAGGCAGAGCGGGCCCACCTGTGAATGGTACGGTCTGTGGAGTCCCTGAGAGACGCACTGTTAGGAGTGAGAAGTCAGGCGGAAGCTGGCGGGCCGACCACAGGGGAGTCTGCCCATTCTTCTCGGAGCCCTTCAGAGAAGGGATAATGTAAAATAATGGACTTACCGCCGGTACATACCTTGACTGGCTGTTGCCTGTGGTTGCTTCGTAACTCAGCGAACTCATGGTGTCCACTGAATGCGTTATGGACGCGCCTCGTCCGCTGAAAGGGGACATGGGTGCTCTGAAAAGAGACGGGATCTACCTGTATCCTCAGAGACTGGTTCACCGCTTCTACCAGGCTATCCACCATGCGCCGAACATCAGCCGCTTGTACGGAATCCAGCAGAGATGCTGCATCTGAATCATCACCCGGGAGGTCGGAGGACTCCAGTAAGGAGTGATAGTCTGGACCTGGGGATGAGAGTGAAGCCTGGGAAGGCGCTGAAGACGAGACCTGGCGGGTCCGCTTCCGAGTAGCAGAGGACCGTGGGCCGGAGCTCACTTCCTACTGAGGAGACTGCGCTAGGCCTGTGGAGGGCTGAACGCGCGACGGCAGGCGACGCAGAGCTTGCGCGATGGTCCGAGAGACCTCAGAGAGGGAACCTACGGAGTGCGACAGGGACGCCAACTAGTCGGGAGGGGGCGGAACGCCGGGCCCTGCACGATCGGAGACTGCGTGGCGGCATCTGAGGCGTCGGGAGAGGAGTCCTGTGGATGCTACGGGTCTGCAGAGCAGCCAGAGCATAGCTGGACATCCTGACCTAGGGTAACTACACCAAGGCATGGGAAAGTGTTTGGGTCGGGTGGAGCAGGATTATGCCAAGGTACTCTCGCTGGGACTGCCAGGCTGGAGACCGGAGAACGACTAAACTGTCGCTCATACATGAGGGCTATCTCCGTAGGAGCAAATCGTACCCAGATCCTGTGTGCTGCCTACCCGTCGAGAGAGAGGGATCCCAGTCACGACGGAGCCAGGGAAATCAGGGCGCTGCTGCGTCATTGTTAGGAAAAGACAGGGTTGAGGCCCCACAGATATATGATCTAAAGGGGTTGTCTGGTACTAAGCATATCTACTTGTTTGCTAGAAGCAGTAGTCTTCCCCAGAGGGCGTTCCTGGAAATACAGTTCCTGTCAGATTCTGTCTATTTAAAAATATGAGAGAATCAAGACACCAACATTAGGGCAATTAAATCCTAATGATACCCAGAGACCTGCAGAAACCAATAGGAGGCGGTATCTTGGCAGACGCACCGCAGAACGGTGCTATAGACATGCTGAAAGTGAATCATGAAATTTGGAAATAAATCTCTTTTTTTTTTTTACTAAAGTGTAGAAAAAACTTCTGGGGTTAAAAACCACATAAAACTGAGATTTTTCACCTAATTTGTGAATTCTACATGTATTATATTGTGAGTTGTCATACATCAGCAGTCCATTCACATGAAATGGATCCTGTGTGATTAGAGATCTTTTACACTCTGCTTACAATCACATAACTGGCAGATTACAGCTAATCTTCCTGTGTGAGCAAAATGGCGATGGGAAGCTGGAGTTGGGGCCATGTGAGGATGGGAAACGGGGCATCCACCGCCCACACTGTGATGCCTGGAGGCTGAGCAGTGGGCGGAGTTGGGGGCAAAACGTCCGGCCAGCCAATAGCACTGTAGCAGGGGGCGTGGCTGGGACGCAGGGAGACTAGGCCAAGACAGGGGCCTAAATTTTGGAGCTGCCGGAGCGAGGGAAGGTAGAGACAAGCGGTCCTACCTGAGATCAGTGGCGGCGCAGCAGCGATGTCCCGGTGTGCCGGCAGGGAGCTCTGCGCGTGTGCCGGTGCGCTCCGCCGACTCATGGGACGTGGCTGGGGCGCAGGGCGTCTAGGCCGAGACCGGGGCCTAAATTTTGCAACTGCCCGAGGAGGAGAAGGTAGGAGAGGGGCGTCCTACCTGATATCAGCGGCGCCGCACCAGTGTTGTCCGGTGTTAAGGCAGAGATCTCTGCACATATGCCTGTGTGCTCCGCACACCGATGGAATGGCTGTGGGCTCCAGGGAAGTAGAGTGGGGAAGGCAGGGAGGTGGACGCCGGTGGGGGGTGGGAGCCCCTCTGCGAATGTAGACAGCGATGCGGGCCCCATCATAAAATCCAGACGCGCTGCGGAGGTCCAGTCCCTATTGCTGAGCCCCGTGCACCCTTTGGGGTGATACCGCAGGGTGGATCAGGGGTGCCCATTAAGGTTCTGCCCCATGTGCAAACCCGGGAGTGGTACCACGGGAATGTACGGGGGAGAGGGCCCGAAGTCTCAAGCCTCTGCGACCCTGGGGAGTGGTACCCACAGGGCTGCAAAGGATGAGGGAAGAAAAATAAACGACACCTGCAGAAACAGAGAAGACAACAGGGATAAGAGCGATGAGCATCGGCGAGAAAAAATGAAAAAAATACGCAAGAAATCAAGTGGCTGAAGGGGGCCGAGTCGGCCCACATCAGCCTCCTACGACACTA
Source organism: Anomaloglossus baeobatrachus (assembly GCF_048569485.1). Lineage (NCBI taxonomy): Eukaryota > Metazoa > Chordata > Amphibia > Anura > Aromobatidae > Anomaloglossus > Anomaloglossus baeobatrachus. The sequence continues at coordinate 356,330,389 of NC_134358.1, read as the reverse complement.
AGCAAAAACTGATTTAAGTCCGCCTCCGGCTCAGGGTGTACACTGCTAGGGAGGAGCTAACCTTTTTTGTCTACTTAGTGTCAGCCTCCTAGTCACAGCAGCATACACCCCACGGTCCTGTGTCCCCCAATGAAACGAAAGAGAAATGGAAAATTCTCAAGTTTCCAAGTTTCCCAAAAAGGATAGTCTCACAATTGTTTCTTCCATCTCTCTGTTACAGAAATGTGGCTAAATTTTAGTTTGAAATCATAAAAATCAATTTTTTACGCATTTGGAGCCCCTGCTGTTCTTTTTATGCCCATGAGAATATGCCCAAATGTGCTGAATGTAAGTGAGAAAAGGAATCGCACATGAAACTCCAGGCTCAGACCTTTGCTTTTTTCTCATTCATAAAACACGGTATGAGTTTCTTCTGTGTATATGGTCAGTGTCCTCAGTTTGGCCAGTGTCAGCTTTTACTATCCAGTTTCATCAGTTTTTCTTACTGATGAAGCTTTCTAAAGGTACGGCCACACTTAGCAACGCTCCAGCGATCCCACCAGCGATCTGACCTGGCAGGGATCGCTGGAGCGTCGCTGCATGGTCGCTGGTGAGCTGTCAAACAGGCAGATCTCCACAGCAATCAGAGATCAGCCACCAGCGACCTGTGTAACGACGCTGTGCTTGGTAACCATAGTACACATCGGGTTAATAAGCAAAGCGCTTTACTTATAGTTACCCGATATGTACCTTGGCTACGTGTGCAGGGAACCGGCTTCTAGAAGCTCCGGACGCTGGTAACCAAGGTAAATATCGGGTAACCAAGCAAAGCCTTTGCTTGGTTACCCGATCTGTACCTTGGTTAACAGCGTCCGCAGAAGCCGGCTCCCTGCACATTCAGATCGTTGCTTTCTCACTGTCAAACACAGTGATGTGTACTTCACAACGAGAGAGCAACGACCAAAAAATGGTCAAGGACATTCAGAAACGTCATCACTGAAGGGGGAGTGCGTCCGCAAGTGTGTGGTCACGGCTACAACCACAGCCGGTCTGCGCCTGCGCACAGCTTACTCCTTCTGCACACTTCACACCTCCCGCGGTTGCCGCTTGCGCCGATCGGCCCTCTGGCCCTTCTGCGCATGGGTGACTTGGTGTCCTCGGACCGCCCTGTCCACCCACCCACATCCTGATGACGCGCGCTGGCCGTCTGTGCCCGCTGCTCGCGCATGCGCTGGGCGTCCCTTCCTGGTCGATCTGCGCATGCGCGGTCGTGCGTTCCACGGTCCGGCCTAGCGTTCCACCTCCATGTTCTCCTGATTAGGACGCACGCCTCACAACGTTTAAAAAGGCAGCCTTCACTCCACGTTGTGCACCACAGAAGCCCACGTGCAGACCGCACTTTGTCCATCCTAGAGGGATTTCTCCCACTTTCAAGTATAGGTAGTACACTACTTCTGAACCCTATCTATACTGTTTTTCTGTCTGTTCATATGATCCTTTCTCTTCTCCTATTTTCTTTGTATTATCTTCAATAGGAATGTGACTGACATCTCCTTACTCCACCAACCGCTCAGTAGTTATACTCTGTGCTCATGACCAGCACATTAAGTCTGTGTCCTCACATGGATCTTTTTTGTTCTTAAACCTCACTCACCATGATTGTGTACACATGTTTATACAGATATGTATATCTACAGGTCCAGTCACAGCTATTTCTCAATTCAAATGGGTCAGTGCTCTGACCTTTTACCTGCGTTCCTTTATCTACATATAGTGAAAGGTAATATTTACTCCCTACCATGATGTGGTTGGTCCCATTATCACATTCATATACCCTCACCCATGGACGTGTGATTCTATGCCCATATTTTATGTCCATAGATTTGTTCCTTATATCCAGCACGTGCTGCCTTCTGGACTTCTAGGACATCATTTATTCCTGTAACCAGTACTTGTAGGTTTTCTACTCACCAACGGGGTATGTACGTAGTAATTCTTTCCTGCCCTATATACACTGCCTAGGGACCACCCTGTGATAATACTTTCCTAACCATTGAATCACTATTTTTTTGATATAGAGAAGTGGACTCTGTAACTTCAGACCTACTACTGATTTTTTCATTGAAAAATTCCGATCTACTCATTATTCATCATTTTTTATCAACATTGGTGAACAGCAAAAAGTATTCATTACAATAATTCTTTTTTGTTCTTCCTTCTTTCCTCTTCTCTCCTGACCTTTTTTTCTCTCTCCTTTTGTTTCGTCTCCTTGTCCTCTTCCCCCCCCTTTTCTTTCTACTTTTCTTTCTATCTTTTTCTTTTCCCTTTTTTTCCTCCCTCTTTCTATCTTCCTTTCCTTCTTCTATCTTCATTATCCATTTCTTTGATCACTTTCACTTTACCGCTCTTCCCCCCCCTTTTTTTCCCGTTACTCTCCCTCTCCTGCTCTCTATTTTCTCATATCCCTCCCATAAGGTTAATCCTCTTTCTATGAATCTACATATATAGCATGCCGGTATAGCTTCTGAAGTTCTCATCTACTTCCTAGGTTATCATTACTCATCTATCTGGATTTTTCACAATTGTGAATATGCGCTTTCTCTACCTTTGACCATATAGGTATATTTCTGCCCATCTTCATGTACACTTCCTTTATGAGGAATTCCTCCTCTCTTATTTATTACAGAATCATATTCATTTTATAAACATATACGGAACGCGCCTTTTTCCTATGTTTTATTTTGTACTCCAGACCAGTACTTTGCTTTGTTAATATTGACCCCTTTGGAATATTTCCATACTATGTTTATGACAGTATCTTTTATCATGTATGTGATTGCTAACATTTTTGTTTTTCTTTCTGTATATTGCATCCTAGAATATCTCTGACGAAGGCCCGAATGTTAGGGCCGAAACGTTAGAATTATTTTTGACCTTTGCATCAATAAAAAACAAGCAAACTGAATTTCAAGCATCACTTTGACTCTGATTTTCATTTTCTTTGAGTGCCCGAGTTTATTCCCTCCATATTCAGCAATGTCCGACGCCCTCACAGCAGGGGCCGGGTCGTTGCTGGATGTCACACACAGCGACATCGCTAGCAAGATCGCTGGTGCATCACAAAAAACGTGACTCAGCAGCGATGTCGCTAGCGATGTCGCTTAGTGAGACGTGGCCTTAAGTCTTCTACCTACCAGTCCTTGAAAAGCAGACAGCACATGGACGACATCAAACACTGATTCTTTGTTTTTTCATTAACCCATTGACTTGAATTGGTGAGCTTGATGAGAAAAAAGGATAAAAAAACTGATGTCTCAGAGATTTTGTGAGTGGTCCGTGAAAATACACTATCATGTGGACAGCCCAATAGACTATAATAGAACTCGTAAGAGGAAAACTGACATCTAAATGAGGCCTTGTGACCAGCAGAACTAGACACATTGGGTGGATGTTCTGAGTGGGAACTGAAATAACAGCATTTGGCACCATAACAAGCGTTTAACACATTAAAAGAATAATAGTATGTGCCCATGATCAGGACTCACCGTGTCCTGGATGCAGCGGGTCCTGACCTGCAGGGCCGCGCGTCTCTTCAGCACGTGAACGTAGGAGACCGCAGCTGCTCATGCCTACGATCAGGGTTCAGTGCGCTGCGGTCTCTCGCTTGTGTTCTCCCTACGGAGGATGCATGTGAATCCGCAGCAAACAATTTACATGCTGCGGTCTGGAAACACGCACCGCAGGTCATTGTTTGCTGCAGGAAAAACAAGCACAGTGAGCAAAGGATTTAGAGAAATCCCGTCCACTATGCTTGTACTGTACAACGCAGCGTTTTGGACGCAGCTGAAGCATGCTGCGTTCAAAACGCGTGTCCACGATTAGTGTTTGCAGCAACCTAATGGAGTTTTTAAATACATACCATAAAAATTTGAATCTCATCTTCACTGGGGTTACAGGCAATCCGCTATACCCCTCTTGCAGGCATGGCATTCATGGAAACCTGACTAGTGATGGGCGATCCCCCCGATGGTCGGGATC
>NC_134358.1:356316372-356318872 GCF_048569485.1 Anomaloglossus baeobatrachus | reverse complement strand
CGGGTGCTGTGATTGCATTTAGCCTCCTGTAGTCCACACAAAACCGGGTTGTCCGGTCCTTTTTGGGAACCAAGACTACAGGCGAGGCCCATGCACTTTTGGACCTCTGGATCACTCCCAGGACTAGCATTTCATCGATCTCCCTTTTTATGTCCTTTTGTACCTCTAGGGAGACACGGTATGGGGGTTGACGAACTGGGGAATGACTCCCTGTGTCCACCTGGTGGGTGGCTAGGGATGTCTTCCCTGGGACATTCGTGAAGGTCATCAGGTAGGGCCGGAATACCTCCCGCAGCTGGGACTTTTGGCCCAAGGATAGCTGTGGGTTGAATGCCGCCTCCTCGATAGACCCTCCATCCCGGGCTGAGGCGAGCAAGTCCACCAAGACTTCACTTTCGCCTTCCTCGGGAAGACTACACACAGGGAGAGCAAAGGCTTCCCTGTCATGATGAGCTTTCATCATGTTGACATGGAAGACCTTTTGCCTCTTCCTGGCATGGTCGATGGTGACCACATAGTTTACGTCATTGAGGCGCTGATGCACCAGGTATGGACCCTCCCAGGCCGCCTGAAGCTTGTTCTGGGTCATTGGGACTAGGACCCACACCTTCTGACCCACTTCATACACCCGCTCTCGAGCGTGTTGGTCGTACCATCGCTTCTGGCTGGCCTGGGCTTGCGCCATATTCTCATGCACCATCTGCGTCATTGACTGCATTTTGTCACGGAGCCGAATGACATACTCCACAACGGACACTTCTGGGGCATTCAGTTCCTCTTCCCAGGATTCCCTTACCAGACCAAGAGGCCCCCGGACTCGTCTGCCATACAGGAGCTCGAAGGGGGAAAACCCCGTTGAGGCCTGTGGTACCTCTCTGTAGGCAAACAGCAGGTGTGAGAGATACCGCTCCCAGTCGCGTCCATGTGACTCAACCAGCATCTTAAGCATCTGCTTAAGTGTACCATTAAATCGCTCACACAAACCATTGGTCTGTGGGTGATAAGCGCTTGATATCAGATGCCGCACCTGCATTTTCTTACAGAGAGCCTCCATTAGACGAGACATGAACTGAGTCCCCTGGTCAGTAAGCATCTCCCTGGGAAATCCTACTCGGGAGAATATGGTCAAGAGGGCATCTGCCACCTTATCGGCTCTAACTGAGGACAGAGCCACTGCCTCCGGATACCGGGTAGCATAGTCTACCACAGTAAGGACGAACCGTTTTCCAGAGCTGCTGGGGACGGCCAGAGGTCCGACAATGTCCACAGCGACCCTCTGGAAAGGCTTCTCTATCACCGGCAAAGAGATCAGGGGAGCTTTGGGAGCAGGCCCTGACTTTCCCACTCTTTGACATGTGATACAGGAGCGGCAGTAGTTGGCAACATCTGTCCCCATTTTGGGCCAATAGAAGTGGTGAGACAGCCGGGCCTTGGTTTTGCTAACCCCCAAGTGTCCGGCGAGTGGGATCTCATGGGCAATCCGCAGCAACTCACTCCTAAAGCGGTGAGGCACCACCAGCTGTTTTTCCTTCAGCCACTCTTGTTGGGGGTTACAGGGAATTGTCTCCCGGTACAACTTTCCCTGGTCCCAGAATACCCTCTCCTTATCGGTCTCGGAAGAGGGCTTCTCTGCGAGGTCCCTTAACGTCTCTAGACTGGCATCAGTTCGTAGAGCCACCTGAAACTCTTGGCTAGAAGCAGCCAAAAGTGACGTTAAGGTTCCAACCTCACCGGGACCCTCTGGGACCTGCTCTGGGTCCATCACCAGTTCCGTTATCCCTCTGGGTGAAGAGGTGTCAGAAGGCAGGGTTTCATTTGCGTTCTGGGCACTATGACTGCGGGTGACAGCACCGATGAAGGCTGTCTCCCCGGGGAATAACCACTCTTCCCCATCAGCCTGACAGGTACTACTGGCTGTGTCACTGTCCGCTGTGACACTGCTCAGCTGCATTTGGCCACTGTCCTCGTGGTTCTCATGTCTGCCTCCATCTCTGTCGGTACAGACACTTGCTACCTTGGGGTCGTCCTCAGCCACGTCACCCTGCCGCGTGGCATGGCTGAGTTCCCCTGTACAAATCTCCACATTATTACCATGCACAACATTTGTAATTACGTTCTGGATATCCGCATTCGGGTCGCATGACTTATCAACAACATTTGCATCACATGATTTAACAACATTTGCATCACATGACTGATCAACAACATTTGTATCACCTGACTTTTTGGATTCGGGAGGATCATCAGGGAGAAATTGTGCAACTAATCGCCCCAGATCAGTCCCCAATAAAACATTGGTTGGTAGATGTTCATCCACCCCCACTTCCCTCAACCCTCTCCCAGCACCCCAGTCGAGGGGAATCAGGGCCATTGGGAAGGAGTGGTGGACACCCCCCGCCAAGGCGACAGTCAGGAGTTTTCCCGGGATAAAGTTTTCAGGGGGTACTAGTTCAGGGCGGACCAGTGTTCTGTCGGCCCCAGTGTCCTTGAGCCCCACAGT